>NC_092371.1:91263652-91563652 GCF_030028105.1 Mobula birostris | reverse complement strand
TTGACTTTGTGGTTAAGAAGGCATATGGTGCTTTGGCCTTCATCAACCGTAGGATTGAGTTAGAGCCGAGAGGTAATATTACCCTGGTCAGACCCCACTTGGAGTACTGTGCTCATTTCTGGTCACATCACTACTGGAAGGATGTAGAAAGTATAGAAAGGGTGCAGAGGAGATTTACAAGGATGTTGCCTGGATTGGGGAGCATGCCTTATGAGAATAGGTTGAGTGAACTTGGCCCTTTCTCCTTGGAGCGACGGAGGATGAGAGGTGACCTAATAGAGGTGTATAAGATAAAGAGAGGCTTTTCCCCAGTGCTGAAATGGCCAGGACGAGAGAGCATAATTTTAAGGTGCTTGGAAGTAGATACAGAGGAGGTGTCATGGGGCAAGTTTTATTTTTATGCAGAGTAGTGAGTGCGTGCTGCCGGCGGCGGTGTTGTAGGCGGAAACAAGAGACCCCTGGATGGGTACATGGAGCTTAGAAAAATAGAGGGCTATGGGCAAAGCCGAGGTAGTTCTAAGGTAGGGACATGTTCAGCACAGCCTTGTAGGCCGAAGGGCCTGTGTGGGGCTGTAGGTTTTCTGTTTCTATAATTTTCCAAAGCAGTTATCACCAATGTCTTGTACAATTTCAGCATAACTTCCCAACTCCTGTGCTCCTTTAATTTATGAAGGCCAGTACTCCTCAGTGCCCTTCTGCTCTCTGTGTAAGTCCTACCCGAGATAGATTTCCCAAAGTGCAGCAACTCACACCATTAAATTCTATCTGCCATGGCTTCGGCCCATTTCACTCATTGGTCCAGGCCCTGCTGCAAGCCTTGACAGTCTTCCTCACCGCCCACTACACTTCCAATCTTGGTTTCATAAGATATAGGAGCAGACTTGGGCCATTTGGCCCATCAAGTCTGCTCCATCATTTCACCATGGCTGATTCAATTTTCCCCTCGACCCCAGTCTCCTGCCTTCTCCCCGTATCCCTTTGTGCCCTGATCATTCAAGAATCTATCAATCTCTGCCTTAAATATGCATAGAGACATAAATACAGCTGCCCGTGACAAAGAATTCCACAGATTCACCCTCTGGCTAAAGAAATTTCTCCTCATTCCTATTCTAAAATGACACCCCTCTATTCTGAGGCTGTGTCCTCTGGTCTTAGACTCTCCCACCATAGGAAACATCCACTCTGTCAAGACTGCAAACACGAGGAAATTTGCGGATGCTGAAATTTCAAGCAACACACATAAAAGTTGCTGGTGAACGCAGCAGGCCAGGCAGCATCTCTAGGAAGAGGTACAGTCGACGTTTCGGGCCGAGACCCTTCATCAGGACTAACTGAAAGAAGAGCTAGTAAGAGATTTGAGAGGGGGAGGGGGAGATCTGAAATGATAGGAAAAGACAGGAGGGAGAGGGATGGAGCCAAGAGCTGGACAGTTGATTGGCAAAAAGGATATGAGGGGATCATGGGACAGGAGGCCGAGGGAGAAAGAAAAGGGGGAGGGGGGGGAACCCAGAGGATGATACTCTTGTCGTACAGCTACAGATTGACAGGTATGATATTGTGGCAATCACTGAGACGTGGCTAAAGGATGCATGTCTCTGGGAGCTGAACGTCCAAGGATACACAGTGTATCAGAAGGATAGGAACGTAGGCAGAGGGGGAGGCGTGGCTTTATTGGTAAGAAATGATATTAAATCATTAGAAAGAGGTGACATAGGATCGGAAGGTGCAGAATCTTTATGGGTTGAGCTAAGAAATCGCAGGGGTAAAAGGACCCTGATGGCAGTTATTTATAGGCCTCCAAACAGCTGCAGTGATGTGGACTACAAATTACAACAGGAAATAGAAAAGGCTTGTCAGAAGGGCGGTGTGATGATAATTCTGGGGGATTTTAACATGCGAATAGATTGGGAAAATCAGATCGGCACTGGATCTCAAGAGAGAATTTGTAGAATGTCTGCGAGATGGCTTTTCAGAACAGCTTGTTGATGAGCCCACTAGGGGATCGGCTGTACTGGATTGAGTATTGTGTAATGAACCGGAGGTGATTAGAGAGATTGAGGTACAGGAACCATTAGGAGGCTGTGATCATAACATGATTGAGTTCACTGTGAAATTTGAAAAAGAGAAGCCGAAATCTGATGTGTTGGTATTTCAGTGGAGTAAAGGAAATTATAGTGGCATGAGAGAGGAACTGCCAAAGTTGACTGGAAAGGGACACTGATGGGAAGGACGGCAGAGCAGCAGTGGCTGGAGTTTATGCGAGAAGTGAGGAAGGTGCAAGACAGGTATATTCCAAAAAAGAAGAAATTTTTGAATGGAAGAAGGATGCAATTGTGGGTGACAAGAGATGTCAAAGCCAAAGTTAAAGCAAAGGAGAAGGCATACAAGGAAGCAAAAATTAGTGGGAAGGCAGAGGATTGGGAAGTTTTCAAAAGCTTGCAAAAGGAAACTAAGAAGGTCATTAAGAGGGAAAAGATTAACTCTGAAAGGGAGCTAGCAAATAATATCAAAGAAGATACTGAAATCTTTTTCAAGTATATAAAGAGTAAAAGACAGGTGAGGGTAGATATAGGAGCAATAGAAAATGATGCTGGAGAAATTGTAATGGGAGATAAGGAGATGGCAGAGGAACTGAACGAGTATTTTGCATCAGCCTTCACTGAGGAAGACATCAGCAGTACACCGGACACTCAAGGGTAGCAGGGAAGAGAAGTGTACGGAGTCACAATTACAACAGAGAAAGTACTCAGAAAGCTGAATAGTCTAAAGGTAGATAAATCTCCCAGACCAGATGGAATGCACCCTCGTGTTCTGAAGGAAGTAGCTGTGGAGATTGTGGAGGCATTAGTGATGATCTTTCAAAAGTCGATAGATTCTGGCATGGTTCCGGAGGACTGGAAGATTGCAAATGTCACTCTGCTATTTAAGAAGGGGGCAAGGAAGCAAAAAGGAAATTATAGATCTGTTAGCTTGACATCGGTGGTTGAGAAGTTGGAGTCGATTGTCAATGATGAGGTTACAGAGTATCTGGAGGCATATGACAAGATAGGCAGAACTCAGCATGGATTCCTTAAAGGAAAATCCTGCCTGACAAACCTATTCCAATTTTTTGAGGAAATTACAAGTAGGCTAGACAAGGGAGATGCAGTGGATGTTGTATATTTAGATTTTCAGAAGGCCTTTGACAAGTTGCCACACATGAGGCTACTTAACAAGATAAGAGCCCGTGGAATTACGGGAAAGTTACATACGTGGATAGAGCGTTGGCTGATTGGCGGGAAACAGAATAGGAATAAAGGGATCCTATTCTGGTTGGCTACCGGTTACCAGTGGTATTCCACAGGGGTCCGTGTTGGGGCCGCTTTTTACATTGTACATCAACGATTTGGATTATGGAATAGATGGCTTTGTGGCTAAGTTTGCTGATGATGCGAAGATAGGTGGGGCCGGTAGTGCTGAGGAAGCAGAGACTTGGATAGATTGGAAGAATGGGCAAAGAAGTGACAAATGAAATACAATGTTGGAAAGTGTATGGTTATGCACTTTGGCAGAAGAAATAAACGGGCAGACTATTATTTAAATGGGGAGAAAATTCAAAGTTCTGAGATGCAACGGGACTTGGGAGTCCTCGTACAGGATACCCTTAAGGTTAACCTCCAGGTTGAGTCAGTGGTGAAGCTCATGATAAAATGGCAGAGTAGACTCGATGGGCCGAATAGCCAACTTCTGCTCCTTTGTCTTATGGTCTTATAGGATGGGCAAGGGGTATAGTGAGAGGGACAGGGGGAGACGGAGATGGCATGAACATTGATTTCTCAAACTTCCACTAATGCCCCACCTCCCCCTCGTACCCCATCCGTTATTTATTTATATACACACATTCTTTTTCTCTCTCTCTTTTTTCTCCCTCTGTCCCTCTCACTATACCCCTTGCCCATCCTCTCGGTTTTTACCCCCTTCCCCTTTTCTTTCTCCCTAGGCCTCCAGTTCCATGATCCTCTTATATCCCTTTTGCCTGTGCAGCTGTGCAGCTCTTGGCTCCATCCCTCCCCGTCCTGTCTTCTCCTGTCATTTCGGATCTCCCCCTCCCACTTTCAGATCTCTTACTAGCTCTTCTTTCAGTTAGTCCTGACGAAGGGTCTCCACCCGAAACATTGACTGTACCTCTTCCTAGAGATGCTGCCTGGCCTGCTGTGTTCACCAGCAACTTTTATGTGTGTTACTCTGTCAAGGCCCTTTACCATTGGTTGGGTTTCAATGAAGTCACCCCTTATTCTTCTGAATTAGAGTATACAGCCCCAAAGCCATCAGACATTCTTCATATGGCACACCATTCAACCCTGGAATCATTTTTGTGAACCTCCTTTGAACCCTCTCCAGTTTCAGCACATCCTTTCAAAGGGAAGGGTCCCAAACCTGCTCACAGTACTCTAGTGAGACCTCACCAGTGCTTTATAATGTTTCAACATTACATCCTTGCTTTTACAATCAAGTCCTCTTGAAATGAATGCTAACATTGCATTTGCCTTCCTCACCACAGACTTGACTTGCAAATTAACCTTTAGGGAGTTCTTCACAGGGACTCTGTCTCTTTTTTTATATATATTTTCTTCCCATTTAGAAAATAGTCGACCCTTTTCTTCTAACAAAGTGCATGACCATACACTTCCTGACACTGTATTCCAACTACCATTTCTTTGCCTATTCTCCTCATCTGGCTGAATCCTTCTGTAGCATCTCTACCTCCTCAAAACTATCTGCCCTTCCAGCTATCTTCATATCACCTGTAAGTGGGATCTCACAGTGGCTGCCCATTTTAATTCTACTTCGCATTCCGATATGACCATCGATGGCCGCCTCGACTGCCAGGATAAGGCCACACTTGGGTTGGAAGAACACCAGCTTGTTTTCTGTTTGGGTAGCCTCCAACCTGATGGCATGAACTTCGATTTCGCCATCTTCCAGTAATGCCTCCGCTTCCCCCCTCACCATTTCCCATTCCCTTGTCCCTCTCTCGTGTTACCTCTGGTGTTCGCACCCGTCCTCCCCATTTTTTCTTTCTTCCATGACCTTCTGTCTCTTTCACCAATCAGCTTCCTAGCTCTGCTTCATCCCTCCCCCTCCAGATTTCACCTTGTGTTTCACTCTCCCGTCCCCCCTCCCCCCTCCCCCCCCCCCATTCTCTCAAATCTACTCCTCAGCTTTTTTCTCCAGTCCTGCCGAGGGGTTTCAGCCCGAAACATTGACTGTACTTTTTTTCCATAGATGCTGCCTGTCCTGCTGAGAATCCTCATGAGTCTTTTCTAAATCACCTTGCTCAATCACATCTTTCCTAGAGTATGGCAACCAGAATTGTACACAAGATCCAATGTTTTTAACAACTGACATTTAACAATTTAACAATTGCCAGCTCTTGTACCGTTGCATGTCTTCACCCTGTTTACCTGTTTCAGGGAACTATGTACTTGTATCTTCTGGTCTTTCAGTTCAACAGAACTGCCCAGGGCCCTGTCATTTACCATGTATGTCCTGACCTGGTTTAAGTCCCAAGATTTACTTCTCTGAGCAAAAGTCCTCTAGCCATTCCTTTGCCCACTTTTCCAGTTATCCTTAGCTATCCATCACAATACTAATTACAAACTATGATAAGCCAACTGGTCACAATAACTATCCCTTATGATAAATATTATTCTACTGGTCAGGGGCCTCTATTCTGGAAAAACAACCCTTGACAAACACCTCTGCCTGTTTCCACTGACAATTTTGTGACCAGTTGGCTAGCTTTTCTGGAAATTCATTTGATTGAACCATATGGACCATGCAACAAGATCTTGTCAAGGCCTTGCTAAAATTCCATGTAGAAAATGTCTACTAGCCTCTTCCCTCAGT
Organism: Mobula birostris; assembly: GCF_030028105.1. Lineage (NCBI taxonomy): Eukaryota > Metazoa > Chordata > Chondrichthyes > Myliobatiformes > Myliobatidae > Mobula > Mobula birostris. Next base: position 91,557,763 of record NC_092371.1, on the reverse strand, counting down.
CCTTTTGATCACCTCTTCAAAAGTTTCACTCAAATCAAACTGCAACACTCAGCAACGCTTATTCATGGTAGAGGTAATAGATTTTATGGTGAAAGGTGAAATATTTAAGGAGAGTCAGAGAGGGAACTGCACTCGGTGTATGTGTAGAGCAAGCTGCCAGTGTAAGTGGTGGAATCAGATTCAACTTCCAAATTAAAGTTAGGTTTGGATAAGTATATGGATGGAAGGGGTATGGAAGGCTCTGGGCTGGATGTGGGTTGATGGGACTAGGCAGGTTGTCATGGATTAGATGGGCTGAAGGATCTGTTTCTGTGCTGTGGTTCTCTATAAATCGGACTAGCCCAGGTGGACACCTTTGGCATGGACAGGTTGTAGCAAAGTTGTACACAGTTACGAGGAAATCTACAGATGCTGGAAATTCAAGCAACACACACACACAAAAAATGCTGGTGAACGCGGCAGGCCAGGCAGCATCTATAGGAAGAGGTACAGTCGACGTTTTGGGCAGCCTTGCTATTAGCATCTTCAATAGAGAAAATTTCATAATCTGATGAATGGCATTTAAGGCATTTGGTCTCATCCTGTCAGAGATGTTCCCTTTTATTCTAACGATTCCTCTTCAATTCTGCTGCTGAAAAATGATCTTTTTAATTCTTATGTATCCACAACCTGACGCTGCTTCTGTTCTTACTGATGCCGTCTGACCAGATTGTTTCCAGCCTCTTGTATTTTCTTTATTTCAGAATTTCAGCAGAAGGTTCAATCATTAGGCATTAATATTGAAGTAGTAAAATGGATTCAGCAGTGGCTGGATGGAAGTCGCCAGAGAGTATTGGTGGATAACTGTGTCAGATTGGAGGATGGTGTCTAGTGGTGTGCCTCAGGGATCTGTACTGGGTCCAGTGTTGTTTGTCATATACATTAATGATCTGGATGATGGGGTGGTAAATTGGATTAGTAAGTATGCAGATGATCCTAAGATAGGTGGAGTTGTGGATAATGAAGTAGGTTTTCAAAGCTCACAGAGATTTAGGCCAGTTAGAAGAGTGCGCTGAAAGATGGCAGATGGAGTTTAATGCTGAAAAATGTGAGGTACTACACTTTGGTAGGACTAATCAAAATAGGACATACATGGTAAATGGTAGGGCATTGAAGAATGCTGTAGAACAGAAGGATCTAGGAATAATGGTGCATAGTTCCCTGAAGGTGGAATCTCATGTGGATAGGGTGGTGAAGAAAGCTTTTGGTATGATGGCCTTTATAAATCAGAGCATTGAGTATAGGAGTTGGGGTGTAATGTTGAAATTGTATGAGGCATTGGTGAGGCCAAATTTGGAGTATTGTGTACAGTTTTGGTCAGCGAATTATAGGAAAGATGTCAATAAAATTGAGAGAGTACAGAGGAGATTTACTAAAATGTTGCCTGGGTTGCATCTGCTAAGTTACAGATAAAGGTTGAACAAGTTGGGTCTTTACTCTTTGGAGTGTAGAAGGTTGAGGGGGGACATGATAGAGGTATTTAAAATTATGAGGGGGATAGATAGAGTTGACGTGGATAGGCTTTTTTCCACTGAGAATGGGGGAGACTCAAACAAGAGGACATGAGTTGAGAGTTAAAGGGCAAAAGTTTAGGGGTAACATGAGGGGGAACTTTACTCAGAGTGGTAGCTCTGTGGAACGAGCTTCCAGCAGAAGTGGTTGAGGCAGGTTCGATATTGTCATTTAAAGTTAAATTGGATCGATATATGGACAGGAAAGGAATGGAGGGTTATGGGCTGAGTGCAGGTCGATGGGACAAGGTGAGAGTAAAAGTTCGGCACGGACTAGAAGGGCTGAGATGGCGTGTTTCCGTGCTGTAATTGTTATATGGTTATCTGCAGTTTTTGATTTGCTATTTACAAAGAAAAATGTATGAGATCATGAAAAGGCAACGTAACTTTGGGCATGTGATTAGGAAAGAGTAGTTGGAATGCATGGTATTTATGGGAAAGATTGAAAGGAAGAAAGCAAAAGGAAGGCAAAGACAAATGATGATGGAGACAGCAGCCAGAGAATTGGAAATGAATACCAATGAATTGATCCGCTTGACCCGAAACAGGAGTGTGTGGGCCATGGCAGTCAAAGCTCAGTCTGGGCATGGCACCTGATGATGATGATTGTACCATGTTTTGTCTTTTGCAGCTGGATGAAGCAGTGGCTGCTGCGCACTTGGAGAAACTCGGAGTAAAATTAACCAAACTGACAGAGGATCAATCGTCTTATCTTAGCGTTCCTGTGGATGGGCCTTTTAAACCAGACCATTACAGATATTGAACCCTGTTGATTCCTGCTGCAGAGCGCAACAACATTCCTTCAAGAGATTGAGTTTGTCAACATCTGTGAAGGCTGTTCTGATTGCCAAATCAATGGTCCCAGCTGATTGTTGCTCTAGCCTCAGTAGTAACCATCTTATCACCAAATCATTTGTTTTGTAATTTCACTGATGTTGAAATATAATCCTGCTGAAATATTGACAATAAATATTGATTCGGACTCTGATTTCCTTTTTGACATGGAATGCTTTCACAAAACTAAGCAATTCATGAGTAACCAATTAAACTAATGCCCAGTCTAAGTTCTGAAGAAGACCAGCAAACACAGCAAATATTTGATCAGATCATGATGCAGGCATTCAATCCAAACATGTTGACAGTTCATTTCCTTCCACACATGCTGGATAACGTGAGGTTCTTCCAACAGATTGTTTGAAGCTCCAAATTTCACCATCTACCGTCTCTTGTGAGTTGATCAAAAAGTGTGCATAGTATTTTAATTATATAATTAAGAGATTTTGATGTCCTAGTGTTTTGCTCACTCTCTCCCAACCTATATGCTGGTCTTTACTTTACTGTGGTTTTAGATGGCTCAGCTCTGTTCAAGTGCGCTTCTGCTGACATGGCCTGTTGATTAGTAAGTTTGGATGTACACCCAGAGAAAACCCAGGCACTGAGTCAGTGTGATATTCCAAAGAGCCAGAACCTGAGCTCAAAGTTGGAGCTGCTCGACTAGATGTGTACATAGAACATAGAAATCTACAGCACATTACAGGCCCTACAGCCCACAGTGTTGTGCTGACCATGTAACCTACTATAGAAACTGCCTAGAATTTCCCTACCACAAAAGAGCTTAGAAAAAGAGAGGGCTATGTACCTGTCTGGATGGATGGCATCTGTTAGTCTCGCAAGACCATGGATCTGCACCTGGAAAGTCTTGCTTCAGTCTCTCCAGGGCGCAGGCCTGGGCAAGGTTGTATGGAAGACCAACAGTTGCCCATGCAGCAAGTCTCCCCTCTCCATGCCACCAATGTTGTCCAAGGGAAGGGCTAGGGCCGATACAGCTTGGCATCAGTGATGTCGCAGGAGTTGCCAGAGCGAGGTTGAAAGCAACGTTGGACTGCCTTAGGGACTCCAGCTCCTGATTTGTCCTCAGGGTTTACTCCTGAAGCCTTTCCCATGAATGGGTATGGCAGCAAGGCAGCGGAGGTTTGAAATCAGAGTTTTCCCTTTCTTAGGTGGACTGCCTTCCCAGGCTGACGAGCACCATCGACCCAAAGCACTGGTTTTAAGGCACCAGGACCTGCCTTCGCCCCTTCTCCTGTCAGTAGAAACAGTTCCACCGGGCTTAGAGGCTAAGCCACATGAGAAGGCCAGGAGTTGGACTTGGTTGTCAGAGGCTATTTGAGGTGCATGTCATGAGGAGCACTTTTAGGTAGTGGGAGCTTGTCCCCACTACCACTCCTCAGCTTGACAACCTTGGAAACAATCTTAAGAGTCGCTTGAAAGACTAATGTATCTGATTCCACAACCACTGCTGGCAGTGCATTCCACGCACCCACACTCTGTGTGGAAAAACCTACCCCTGACATCCCCTCTGTAGCTGCTTCGAAACACCCTAAAACTGTGCCAACCCATGTTAGCCATTTCAGCCCTGGGAAAAAGGCTCTGGCTATCCACACCATCAATGCCTCTCATCTTATACACCTCTATCAGATCACCTCTCATTCTCCATCGCTCCAAAGAGAAAAGGCCAAGTTCACTCAACCTGTTCTCATAAGGCATGATCTCCAATCCAGGCAACATTCTTGTAAATCTCCTCTGCACTCACTCTATAGTATCCACATCCTTCCTGTAATGAGGTGACCAGAACTGAACACAGTACTTCAAGTGGGGTCTATCTAAGCTTAGTCTCGTATAGCTGTAACAGTACCTCACAGCTCTTGAACTGAATCTCACAGTTGAAGGCCATCACACCATACATCTTCTTACACTGTCAAACCGCACAGCAGCTATGAGTGTCCCGTATTCCTGTTGCTACAGACCCCAAGATCTTACTGATCCTCCACGCTGCCAAGAGTCTTACCATTAATGCTATTTTCTATCTTCAAATTTGACCTACCAAAGTGAAGCACGTCACACTTCTGAGTTGAACTCCATCTGCTACTTCTCAGCCCACTTCTGCATCCTATTGGAGTCCTGCTGTAACCTCTGATAACCCTCCAGTCTATCCACAACACCCCTAACTTTTGTGTTATCAGCAAACTTACTAACCCATCCTACTTCCTCATCCAGGTCATTTATAAAAGTTACACAGAGGGGTCCTAGAGCAGATCCCTGAGGAACACCACAGGAGAACTGGTCACCATCCTCCATGCAGAATATGAACCATCCACAACCACCCTTTGCCTTCTGTGGGCAAGCCAATTCTGGATCCACAAAGCATAGTCTCCTTGGAGTCCATGCCTCAATACTTCCTTAATGACCCTTGCATGGGGAAACTTATCATAAGACCATCAGACAAAGGAGCAGAAGGCGGCCATTCGGCTCATCGAGTCTGCTCCGCCATTTTATCATGAGCTGATCCATTCTCCCATTTAGTCCCGCTCTCCCACCTTCTCACCATAACCTTTGATGCCCTGGCTACTCAGATACCTATCAATCTCTGCCTTAAATACACCCAATGACTTTGCCTCCACTGCCGCCCGTGGCAACAAATTCCATAGATTCACCACCCTCTGGCCAAAAAAATTTCTTTGCATTTCTGTTCTGAATGGGCACCCTTCAATCCTTGAGTCATGCCCTCTCGTACTAGACTCCCCCATCATGGGAACCAACTTTGCCACATCCACACTGTCCATGCCTTTCAACATTCGAAATGCTTCTATGAGGTCTCCCCTCATTCTTCTAAACTCCAAGGAATACAGTCCAAGAGCAGACAAATATTCCTCATATGTTCACCCTCTCATTCCCAGAATCATTCTAATGAATTTTCTCTGTACCCTCTTCAACGTCAGCACATCCTTTCTTAAATAAGGAGACCAAAATTGCCCACAGTACTCCAAGTGAGGCCTCACCAGTGCCTTATAGAGCCTCAACATCACATCCCTGCTCCTATACTCTATTCCTCTAGAAATGAATGCCAACATTGCATTGGTCTTCTTCACCACCGACTCAACCTGGAGGTTAACCTTAAGGGTATCCTGTATGAGGACTTCCAAGTCCCGTTGCATCTCAGAACTTTGAATTCTCTCCCCATTTAAATAATAGTCTGCCCGTTTATTTCTTCTGCCAAAGTGCATAACCATACACTTTCCAACATTGTATTTCATTTGCCACTTCTTTGCCCATTCTTCCAATCTATACAAGTCTCTCTGCAGACTCTCTGTTTCCTCAGCACTACCGGCCCCTCCACCTATCTTCGTATCATCAACAAATTTAGCCACAAAGCCATCTATTCCGTAATCCAAATCGTTGATGTACAATGTAAAAAGAAGCGGTCCCAACACGGACCCCTGTGGAACACCACTGGTAACTGACAGCCAACCAGAATAGGATCCCTTTATTCCCACTCTCTGTTTCCTGCCAATCAACCAATGCTCTATCCACGTATGTAACTTTCTCGTAATTCCATGGGCTCTTGTTAAGTAGCCTCGTGTGAGGCACCTTGTCAAAGGCCTTCTGAAAATCCAAATATACAACATCCACTGCATCTCCCTTGTCTAGCCTACTTGTAATTTCCTCAAAAAATTGTAATAGGTTTGTCAGGCGGAATTTTCCTTTAAGGAATCCATGCTGAGTTCTGCCTATCTTGTCATATGCCTCCAGGTACTCTGTAACCTCATCCTTGACAATCAACTCCAACAACTTCCCAACCACCGATGTCAAGCTAACAGGCCTATAATGTCTTTTTTGCTTCCTTGCCCCCTTCTTAAATAGTAGAGTGACATTTGCAATCTTCCAGTCCTCCGGAACCACACCAGAATCTATCGACTTTTGAAAGATCATCGCTAATGCCTCCACAATCTTCACAGTTACCTCCTTCAGAACATGAGGGTGCATTCCATCTGGTCCGAGAGATTTATCTACCTTTAGATTATTCAGCTTCCTGAGTACTTTCTCTGTCGTAACTGTGACTGCGCACACTTCTCTTCCCTGCCACCCTTGAGTGTCCGGTATACTGCTGATGTCTTCCTCAGTGAAGACTGATACAAAATACTCGTTCAGTTCCTCTGCCATCTCCTTATCTCCCATTACAATTTCTCCAGCATCATTTTCTATTGCTCCTATATCTACCCTCACCTGTCTTTTACTCCTTATATACTTGAAAAAGCTTTTAGTATCCTCTTTGATATTATTTGCTAGCTTCCTTTCATAGTTAATCTTTTCTCTCTTAATGACCACCTTAGTTTCATTTTGTAAGCTTTTAAAAACTTCCCAATCCTCTGCCATCCCTCTAATTTTTGCTTCCTTATATGCCCTCTGCTTTAACTTTGGCTTTGATTTCTCTTGTCAGCCACGGTTGCATCCTTTTTCCATTCGAAAATTTCTTCTTTTTTGGAATATACCTGTCTTGCACCTTCCTCACTTCTCACATAAACTCCAGCCACTGCTGCTCTGCCGTCCTTCCCGCCAGTGTCTCTTTCCAGTCAACTTTGGCCAGTTCCTCTCTCATGCCACTATAATTTCCTTTACTCCACTGAAATACCAACACATCAGATTTCGGCTTCTCTTTTTCAAATTTCAAAGTGAACGCGATCATGTTTTGATCACTGTCTCCTAGGAGTTCCTTCACCTCAATCTCTGTAATCACCTCCGGTTCGTTACACAATACCCAATCCAGTACAGCTGATCCCCTAGTGGGCTCAACAACAAGCTGTTCTAAAAAGCCATCTTGCAGACATTCTACAAATTCTCTCTCTTGATATCTAGTGCTGACCTAATTTTCCCAATCCCCTCGCATGTTAAAATCCCCCACAATTACCATAACACTGCCCTTCTGACAAGCCTTTTCTATTTCCTGTTGTAATTTGTAGTCCACATCACTGCAGCTGTTTGGAGGCCTATAAATAACTGCCATCAGGGTCCTTTTACCCCTGCGATTTCTTAGCTCAACCGATAAAGATTCTGCACCTTTGGATTCTGTGTCACCTCTTTCTAATGATTTAATATCATTTCTTTCCAATAAAGCCACGCCTCCCCCTCTGCCTACGTTCCTATCCTTCTGATACACCGTGTATCCTTGGACGTTCAGCTCCCAGAGACATGAATCCTTTAGCCACGTCTCAGTGATGGCCACAATATCACCTTCCAATCTGTAGCTGTACGAAAAGATCATCCACGTTATTCCTTATGCTGCGTGCATTTAAGTATAACACCTTAAGACCAGTATTTGGTACTTTTCGCTTTGATTTTCCTGCAACTTTATTGCACTGCAACTCATCCCAATGGCTACAAATTTGCCCCATCACCTGCCTGTCTTTCCTGACATCTTTACTGCTCATTATCTTAGATTTATTTCTATTTTCCCCTTCCTCGGCTCTATCATTCCGGTTCCCATCCCCCTGCCAAATTAGTTTAAACACTCCCTAACGGCTCTATTAAACCTTCCCACCAGGATATTGGTCCCCTTTGGGTTCAGGTGTAACCTGTCCATTTTGAAAAGGTCATACTTCCCCCAGAAGAGATCCCAATGATCCAAGAATCTGAAGCCCTGCCCCCTGCACCAGTCTCTCAGCCACGCATCCATCTGCCTGATCCTACTATTCTTGCCATCGCTAGCATGTGGCACAGGTAGCAATCGCGAAATTACTACCCTGGAGGTCCTGCTTCTCAGCTTCGTTCCTAACTCCCAGACATCCCTTTTCAGGACCTCCTCCCTTGTCCTATCTATGTCATTGGTACCAACATGCACCAAAACAACTGACTGCTCGCCCTCTCCCTTCAGAATATTCTGGACCCGATCCGAGACGTCCCGTACTCTGGCACCTGGGAGGCAACACACCATGCGGGTATCTCTATGAGGCTCACAGAATCTTCTGTCTGTTCCCCTGACTATGGAATTCCCTATGACTACCGCATTCCTCTTCTTCCTCCTTCCCTACTTCACAACAGCGCCAGGCTCAGTGCCAGAGACCCGGTCACCGTGGGCGTCCCGTGTCAGGTCATCCCCCTCAACAGCATCCAGAACAATATATTTGTTGCTGAGGGGAACAGCCGCAGGTGTGCTGTCCACTATCCAGGCATTTTCCTTCCCTCTCCTGACCGTTACCCAATTTTCTGACCCCTGTAGCCTAGGGATGACTACCTCTCTGTCTATCACCTCTTCACTTTCCCTGATAAGCAGTAGGTCATCAAGCTGCAGCTCCAGATCCCTAACACGGTCTCTAAGGAGCTGCATCTCGGTGCACCTGGCGCAGATGTGGCCATCAGCGAGGCTGGAGGTCTCCCAGGATTCCCACATCTGACACCCTGAACAAAGCACTAACCCTGCAGGCAGCTACCTAATTCTACAGGAATGAAACAGGAAAAGTAAGTCTACTCACCTACTTACCTCGCCAAACACACGAACTTTTTAAACCGTTAGCTCGTACCGTTAGCTGTGAGAGCCCTGCTGTTCCTGTCTGTTCGGGCTGATTCGCCGGGGAGTGGGGGGAGAGTTGGTGCTTTGCTCTCGCCTCTTCCCGTTTTCTACCGAAGCCCGTTGAAGCCAAAACCCTACACTCTGCTACCACTCACTCCACTGCTCGCTGTATAGAGTGGTCTCTTTTTTAAACTCTCCGCGCTGTCCTGTTACGTCATGCACCTGCGCAGTCTCGTCCTTCTTGCACTGGAAGTTTTTTTAAAAAAAACTGCCTTCATTCAGAATTCAGCTCCTGTGCCGCTCTGTTGTCCTGATCCCTTATCAAATGCCTTACTGAAATCCATATACACTACATCCACTGCTTTACCTTCATCAATCTGATTCGTTGCATCCGCAAAGAAGTCAATCAGGCTCGTAAGGCAAGATCTACCCTTGTAAATTCCATACTGATTGTCTCTCCAAATGCTCTTTAGTCCTGCCTCCCAAGATCTTCTCCAACAACTATCTCACCACTGAATTAGGACTCACTGGTCCATAATTTCCAGAGTTTTCTGTAGTCCCTTTCTTGAGCAAGGGAACAACAACTGCAATCCTCTGGTATTTCGCCTATCCCTATTGATGATGCAAAGATCATCGCCAGAGGCTCAGCAATCTCCTCCCTCACTTTCCACAGTAGCTGGGTTATATCTCACCCAGTCTTGGCAACTTATCTAACTTTTCAAACCCTCCAGTACATCCACTTCCTTAATGTCTATATGCTCAAGCATTTTGCTCCGCTGCAATTCATCCCTACAATTGCCAAGGTCCTTTTCACTGGAGAATACTGAAGCAAAGTATTCATTAGTTACCTCCGCTACCTCCTCCGACTTCATACAGATGTTTCCACTATCACTCATGATTGGACCTACTCTTTCACGGCCCACCCTCTTGCTCTTCACATACTTACAGAATGCTTTGGGTTTTCCTTAATAATGTTCGCCAAGACCATCTCACGGCCCTTTCTAGCTGTCCTAATTCCATTCTTAAGCTCTTTCCTGGAAACCTTGTAATTTAGAGCTCCAGCAGTACCTAGTTTCTTGAACCTTTTGTAAGCTTTCCTCTTCCTCTTAACTAGATTTTCCACATCTTTGTACACCATGGTTCTTTGATGTAGGAGCAGAATTAGGCCGTCTGGCCCATCAAATCTGCTCTGCCATTCAATCATGGCGGATCCTTTTATTCTATCTCCCCCTCAACCCCAGTTTCCGACCTTCTCCCTGTAACCATTGATGCCATGTCCAATCAAGAATCTATCGATCTCTGCCTTAAATACACCCAAAGAGCTGGCCTCCACAGCTGCATGTGGCAACAAATTCCACAAGTTCACCACCCTTTCTCAGCTCTGTCTATCCAGAGGCTGTGCCCTCTTGACCTAGACTGTCCCGCCATGGGAAACATCCTGTCCATATCTAATCTGTCTAGGCCTTTCAACATTAGAAATATTTCAATAAGATTCCACCCCCCGCATCCTTCTGAATTCCACCGAGTACAGACCCAAAGCCATTAAATGTCCCTTGCATGATAACCCTTTTCCTCCTGGAATTATCTTTGTGAACTTCCTCTGGACCAACTCCAATGCCAGTACATCTTTTCTAAGATGAGGGGCCCAAAACTGTTCACAATACTCAAGCTGAAGCCTCACCAGTGCTTTATAAATCCTCAGCATCACATCCTTGCTCTGGTATTCTAGACCTCTTGAAATGAATTTGCCTTCCTCACCACCGACTCAACTTGCAAGTTAACTTTCAGGGTGTTCTGCACAAGGATTCGCAAGTCCCTCTGCACCTCATATTCCTGGATTTTCTCCCCATTTAGAAAATAGTCCACACATTTATTTCCCTGAACAGTTGCCCCATTTCTGCTGTGCATTTCCCTGAGAACATCTGTTCCCAATTTACGTTCCAAAGCTCCTGCCTAATAGCATCATAATAGCCCCTACCGCAATTAAATATTTTCCTAATTTGTTTGCTTCTATCCCTCTCGAGCACTGTGGTAAAGGAGATACAGCTGTGATCACTATCTCCAAAATGCTCTCCCATCGAGAGATCGTGACACCTGACCAAGTTCGTTTCCTAATACCAGATCAAGTACAACCTCTCCTCGAGCTGGCTTATCTACATATTGTGGCAGGAAACCTTCCTGAACGCACCTCAGAAACTCCAGCCCTTGCTCTAAGGAGATGCCAATCAATCAAAGTTAAAATTACCAATCACAATAATTACTTTGTTGTTTCAGAATCTGCCTCCTGTCATGTGACAGGCAACAATGAATATAGAAATGAGTCAGGTTTTATAAACAAATAAACATTTATTAAACTCTGCTCAAAATTAGTAAAAAGGTAAACAAGCGAAAACCTTAATGGAAAGTAAACTCGCAAACATGAGGAATTCTGCAGATGCTGGAAATTCAAAGTTGCTGGTGAACTCAGCAGGCCAGGCAGCATCTCTAGGAAGAGGTACAGTCGACGTTTCGGGCCGAGACCCTTCGTCAGGACTAACTGAAAGAAGAGTGAGTAAGAGATTTGAAAGTGGGAGGGGGAGGGGGAGGGGGAGGGCGAGTTCCAACATGATAGAAGACAGGAGGGGGAGGGATAGAGCCAAGAGCTGGACAGTTGATTGCCAAGAGGGATATGAGAGGATCATGGGACAGGAGGCCCAGGGATAAAGAAAAGGGGTCAGGGGGGAAACCCAGAGGATGGGCAAGGGGTATAGTGAGAGGGACAGAGGGAGAAAAAGGAGAGAGAGAGAAAAAGAATGTGTGTATATAAATAAATAACGGATGGGGTACGAGGGGGAGGTGGGGCATTAGCGGAAGTTTGAGAAGTCAATGTTCATGCCATCAGGTTGGAGGCTACCCATAATATAAGGTGTTGTTCCTCCAACCTAAGTGTGGCTTCATCTTTACAGTAGTGGAGGCCGTGGATAGACATATCAGAATGGGAATGGGACGTGGAATTAAAATGTGTGGCCACTGGGAGATCCTGCTTTCTCTGACAGATAGAGCATAGTCTGTCCAGAGCGTAGTTTTGCAAACTAATATACAGTAGGAGTGTTACAAGTGTTAAAATATCACTGCATTAAAAAATTTACATTGTCTATCTGGATGTTAAATGTACAATCAGTGATCACATTATCTTTACCTTTAATATGGGTTATCAAAATATTATACTCCTGTAATATCAAACTCCAATTTAGTAATCTATTTTTGTTCCTAATCTTACTCAAAAACACTATGATTATGAATAGTGTAAACTATGAGTGGTTTCTGAGTAGTACCAACATACACTTCAAAATGTTGTAAAGCCAAAACAAGAGATAATAATTCCTTTTTGATGGTTGAGTAATCTCTTCGATGGGTATTAAATTTCTTAGAAAAGTAAGCTACCAGACGATCAACTTCATCACCCTCATCCCTTTGAAGTAACACTGCTCTTGCAGCTTCATCACTAGCATCTACAGATAATGAAAATGTCTTTTTCAAAGTCAGGGGTTTTGGGCACAGGTTGTCGACAGGTTTTCAATTTATCAAAGTCTGTCCAAACAAACTTTTCATTTTTCTTCAAGAGGTTAGTTAATGGAAGAGCAATGTTCGCAAAATTCTTACAAAATTTTTGGTAATATCCTACCATACCGAATAATCTTCTGAGAGTTTTCTTACCAGTTGGAGTGGGTACTTCTAAAATTGCCTGAACTTTTGCCTGGACAGGAGCTAATTTTCCTTGACCCACAACATAACCAAGGTAGGTTACCGTGGCATGACCAAATTCACTTTTAGGTTATGAAGACACCCAGTCCTCTTTTATTGTCATTTAGTAATGCATGTATTAAGAAATGATACAATATTTCCTCCAGTGTGATATCACAAAACACAGGACAGACCAAGACTGAAAAAAAACTGACAAAACCACATAATTATAACATATAGTTACAACAGTGCAACAATACCATAACTTGATGAAGAAGTCCATGAGCACAGTAAAAGTTCAAAGTCATCTCACGCAGATGGGAGAAGGAAGTAAAACTCTCCCTGCTATACCCGACCACGGTCTGACTGTGAGTCATCCGAAAACTTTGAGCTCTGATCAGCTCTCCGACACCGAGTACTGAGCGCCATCTCTATCCGAGCGATTCGACCTCCATCTCGGTCACCAACAGCAGGTAAAGCCAGGGATTTTGACCCTCCAAAAGATTCCCGACTGCGCAGTAACGACAGCAGCGAACGAGCGTTTCAGAAATTTTTCTAGATGTTCCTCTGCTTTCACGCCCATCTCCATCCAATCAGAAATTGTCCATGGCCCCTATTTAACAGATACGATATTATTTTCACTGGAGAGATGCGCGCGCACATGCTTCTCCTCTCCTAGCTAAGTTAATAGTTAAGTTAGCTTTTGAAAGTCTCTCAAATAGTTTCTCCACCGCAGTAATATGTACTTTCCAAGTATTGTTTCCTGTAACTAAATCATCAATATAGGCATCTCTATCTTTTAACCCATGAACCACACTATTAATCATCTACTGGAAAGTTCCTGGTGCATCCTTCATCCCAAATGGAAGAACATTATATTCATATAACCCAGATGGAGTTACAAATGCAGAAATCTCTCTACCTCTATCCGTCAATGGAACACATCAATAACCTTTTAACAAATCAATCTTTGTAAGGAACTTTGCTTGTCCAACTTTATCCACACAATCATTGAACCTAGGGATTGGATATGCATCAGTTTTTGTCACAGCATTCACCTTCCTGTACAAAACCTAATACTATTGTCTGGTTTTGGCACCATAACACGCGGTGAACTCCAATTTGAATTAGAAGGTCTAATAATATTATTCTCTAACATATACTTAATTTCTTGCTCAGCAAGTTCACATTTTTCCTTGTTCATCCAATATGCATGTTGTTTTATGGGTGTTGCATCTCCAACATCGACATCATGTGAAGCTACGGTGGTTCTTCTAGGAACGTATGGAAATAAATCACTATACTTAAAAATTAACTCTTTCATCTGCCGTCTCTGCTCTGGCAGTAAATGAGCTAATTTCTCATCAATATTTTCTAGCATTGTTGAATTTGGTAACCTGGCAGAAATAACGTTGGATTTAAAATGAGTTTCTGATGAATCATCCATTAAGTTTTTAGAAAGATGAGGTACATTTTTGACCACAACCGTCATAGTAGCAGCCTCTCTCTCATAACACAGTTTTATCATATTTATATGACACAGCTGTGTTGGCTTTCTTCGATCTGGAGTTTTTATCTCGTAATCCACATCATTTAATCTCATAAAGACCATGAAATTTAGCTTATAATGGGTTTGCATCGGGAAAAGAACCAACACCTTATCTCCAGGCTTAAATGGCCTCATCGTAGCTTCCTTATCATACCAAGTTTTCATCTTCTCCTGAGCCGATTTTAAATTTTCCTTGGCCAAGCTACAAGCTTTATGTAATCTTTCTTTGAATTCAAAACATGATCCAGCAAATTAGTATGTACCTCTTTATTAACCCACTGCTCTTTCAACAAGGCCAAAGTTCCTCGAACTCTATGCCCAAACACTTGTTCAAAAGGACTAAACCTAATGATTCCTGTACTGCCTCTCGTACTGCAAAAAGTAGTAAATGTACGCCTTCATCCCAGTCCTTTTCATTTTCTACACAATACGTCCTAATCATAGTTTTGAGGGTAGAATGGAATTTCTCCAAGGCTCCTTGCAATTCTGGATGATATGCAGATCAGGTAATCTGTTTTGCTACCAGTTGATAAATTATCTGCTGAAACAATCCAGACATAAAATTACTACCTTGATCAGATTGTATTTCCTCAGGCAACCCAAAATAAGTAAAGAATTTTATAAGAGCCTTTGTCACAGTTTTGGCTGTTATATTCCTAAGAGGTATTGCCTCTGGAAATCTAGATGCTGTGCACATAATGGTCAGCAAATATTGATGTCCAGTTTTAGTTTTTGGCAATGGGCCCACACAATCTATAATAATTTTGGAAAACGTCTCACCAAATGCTGGAATCGGTTGCACTGGGGCCACTGGAGTAACTTAATTAGGTTTACCCACAATTTGACAAGTATGACACGTCATGCAAATTGTTGCAACATCTTTTCTCAAACTAGGCCAGTAAAAATGTTTAAAAACCTTGTTCATAGTTTTCTTTACACATAGATGGCCACCCAAAGGCATACTATGAGCCATAGTTAAAATCTCACTTCGATAAACTTTAAGAACTACTACCTGGTGATTAACTTCCCATTCCTCACTTGCAGGAATTGTAGGTGATCTCCACTTTTTCATTAATACTCCCTTTTCAAAATAATATCCCACTAGTGAAATCTCAATTTCACTAGCTGGAAGAGCTTGTTCCTTTTATTTAACTATCTCAGGATCTCTACCCTGCTCTGCTATCATCTCCTTCTGAGATAAAGAAAAATCTTTATGGTCAGACTTACTACCAAGTTCCTGATCAAATAAAGAAGGTAAGAAAGTTTCTGACACATCCTCAAAATTCACACCCTGAGTTGAACAGTCATGGGTAACAACCTCATCCTGTACATCAGTCTTTTTAGCCATAGCTCGGGTTACAACACAGGAAGAACCTGTGTTAGAATCTCTCTGTGGTTCCTCAGAATTAGGCTTTATTGTCAAATGCACTTCAGGAAAAACCAGTTCATCTGCTAAGTCATTCCCTAACAAAAGAGAAACATCATGCACAGGTAAACTGGGTTGTCATCCTACTTTAACAAGCCCTGTAACCAACCCTGACCTTAAATTTACTCTATGCAAATGTACCGGCATAAGAGCACTCCTAACTCCTCTTATATAGGTTACCTTACCAACGTCAGACTCATCACTAAACTTTAGAACACTGTTTAACATTAGTGATTGAGAAGCTCCAGTATCTCTAAGTATTTTTATTGGTACAGGATTGGATCCCTCTTTCAAGGATGCAAATCCTTCAGTTATAAAATGTTCATATCCCCTCTTAACTTGGTCAGACTCTGACAAAACTTCATTGGTATTTATCGAACTCTGTGGATTTACAGGTGTTTCAATATGCTGCACACAAGCATCTGGGACTGCTTCCTTCTCTTTCTTTTTCAATCGAAAACAGTTAGCTATTACATGTCCAGGTTTATTACAATAATTACAAATAAGACCAAAATGTCTTTCCTTCACGTGTCTCCCTTCATCCTTACCTTTCTCACTAATTTCAGATTTAATTTCTGGTTTACCTTGACTCTCTGTGCTATTTTTCCTTTTAAAAGTCCTACCTGGAGAAAATTTATTCTTATGAATTAAGGCATACTCATCAGCTAATTTAGCAGTCTCCTGCAATGTAGCAGTTTCCCTTTCATTTAAGTATGTCCTCATTTCAACAGGAATGCTCCTTTTAAATTCCTCCAATAAAATCAACTCTTTTAATTTATTATACTCCCCATTCACATTTTTAGAGGAAACCCATCACTCAAAACACACAGCTTTCTTGTAGGCAAATTCCACGTAAGTTTTTTCCCACAGATTTCTTCAAATTTCTGAATCTTTCTCTATAAGCTTCCGGAATCAGTTCATATGCTTTCAATATATGCTGTTTCACAATATCATAATCCAGTACTTGCTCAGCATTTACAGCTGTATAAACCTGTTGTGCCTTGCCTTTAATTACACTTTGTAACATCACTGGCCACTCTAAACTCAAAACAACTATTTCAAAATGTTGGAAATATTTGTCCACTTCTGCTTCATTAAATGGAGGAGCCAAAATAACCTCTCAACTAGCAAAAAACTGTTTCTTAGAACCAGAAGCCTGATTCTCATAATTTAATTTCTTCATCTGTAGCTCAAATTCCCTCCGTTTATCTGCTTCTCTTTCTTCAAATTCCCTCTGTTTATTTTCAGCTTCTAACCAACATCGTTCCAAGTCAGCTTCTAATTATTTCTGTTTTAAGTCAGCTTCTACTCTAAGCTTTTCTAACGCTACCTGTTTCAGGTGTAAGTGGATCGCTGCTTTACTTACAGAGAAATTATCTAACTCTGCTTCATCAGAAACACCCAAATGTATATAATGTTCCACAATTTTTCTCTGAATCACAGGGTTTGTTGTAACCTTCATAATTCCTTTGAGGTTCAACCTTCTAGCAATCTCGGATACATCACCCTTATTCACCTTCACTACAAACTCCGGGTTTGGCGATTTCATAAAGTCATCAATAGTCATTGTGCTGAATACCACACACACCAATCAAACAAAAGAATTGAGTAGCATACATCAAAGTTGCTGGTGAGTGCAGCAGGCCACGCAGCATCTCTAGGAAGAGGTACAGTCGACGTTTCGGGCCGAGACCCTTCGTCAGGACTAACTGAAAGAAGAGCTAGTAAGAGTAAAAGAATTGAGTATTTCCCTTCTCCAAATCAGGTTTATAATTAACAAGCACTTAAGGTAAAAATCGGAACAATCCCGGACGAGCCCCCAAATTATGTCACGTGACCGGCAACAATGAATATAGAAATGAGTCAGGTTTTATAAACAAATAAACATTTATTAAACTGTGCTCAAAATTAGTAAAAAGATAAAAAAAAACGAAAACCTTAACCGGAAGTAAATTGCTATGCGGCCATTTAACAAACCGCCAAAATCGGTACTAGTTCTTAAAGTGGTAAATGTGAACACAGTCTTAAAGTGGTAAATTGGAACACAGTTCTTAGAATGGTGAATTTGAAAGTCCAAGAGATTTATACATTCAATTAGGAGAGACTTTCCTGAAGTTAAGAATTCCTCGCAGACTCGACATTACAGCCGATCCCAGACGGAACCTGCCTTATCTGCAGGACTAAGGCATTGACCTTTTTCCTCCGTAGACTAGATACTGCACAACCATTTCTGCTGCTCTTAGCAGAGGTTATCTCATGCAGATCACTCTTACTTGAACGAATTCAATAATGGTCGATCCGCTCCAAAACTGTCAAACGACTCCTTCAGGTTCCCGTCTTCACACTCCAATACTACTGAGGAGATACTTCAACAAACCTGGCAGCGATTTGTGAAACTACCAGCCCAACACTTCTGTACCTTACAATAGAAAATAAAACTCCATTTTAAAACGAAACTCCGTCATAAAAAATTACGCAGCAATACGGAGTAACCGATGAACTAAACTTAAAACTCAACTAGAAAAACTAACTGCGTCATCAGGGGGCTACCCTTATATATACCTGTTGAGAATAGGTCATCACGTGACTTCACATCGGTGGGAAAATTTACTTCATGTGACCTCTGCAAGACCATTACATCATCCTCCTAAGACAGTCACAAGATATGCATGAGGTATGTAACACTCCCTATCTGCTCCTTGACTTATAACAATTACAGCACAGAATCAGGCCATCCCGGACCTTCTAGTCCATGCCGAACTCTTACTCTCACCTAGTCCCACCGAATTGCACTCAGCCCATAACCCTCCATTCCTTTCCTGTCCATATAGCTATCCAATTTAACTTTAAATGACAACATCCAACCGGCCTCAAGCACTTCTACTGGAAGCTCATTCCACACAGCTACCACTCTCTGAGTAAAGAAGTTCCGCCTCATGTTACCCCTGAAATTTTGCCCTTTAACTCTCAACTCATGTCCTCTTGTTTGAATCTCCCCCACACTCAGTGGAAAAAAGGAAAAAGCCTATCCACGTCAACTCTATCTATCCCCCTCATAATTTTAAATACCTCTATCAAGTCCCCCCTCAACTTTCTAAGCTCCAAAGAATAAAGACCCAACTTGTTCAACCTTTCTCTATAACTTAGGAGATGAAACCCAGGCAACAT
Source organism: Mobula birostris (assembly GCF_030028105.1). NCBI lineage: Eukaryota > Metazoa > Chordata > Chondrichthyes > Myliobatiformes > Myliobatidae > Mobula > Mobula birostris. The sequence continues at coordinate 91,539,002 of NC_092371.1, read as the reverse complement.
TCTAGTAAATCTCCTCTGTACTCTTTCAATTTTATTGACATCTTTCCTATAATTTGGTGACCAGAACTGTACACAATACTCCAAATTTGGCCTTACCAATGCCTTGTACAATTTCAACATTACATCCCAACTCCTATACTTAATGCTCTGATTAATAAAGGCCATCATACCAAAAGCTTTCTTCACCACCCTATCCACATGAGATTCCACCTTCAGGGAACTATGTACCATTATTCCTAGATCCCTCTGTTCTACTGCATTCTTCAATGCCCTACCATTTACCATGTATGTCCCATTTTGATTAGCACTACCAGAACGTAGCATCTCACATTTATCAGCATTAAACTCCATCTGCCATCTTTCAGCCCACTCTTCTAAGTGGTCTAAATCTCTCTGAAAGCTTTGAAAACCTACTTCATTATCCACAACTCCACCTATATTAGTATCATCTGCAAACTTACTAATCCAATTTACCACCCCATCATCCAGATCATTAATATAAATGACAAACAACATTGGACCCAGTACAGATCCCTGAGGCATACCACTAGACACCATCTTCCAATCTGACACACAGTTATCCACCACTAGTCTCTGACATCTCCCATCCAGCCACTGAATCCATTTTACTACTTCGATATTAATACCAAACAATTGAACCTAACTAACCTTCTGTGTAGAACCTTGTCAAAAGTCTTACTGAAGTCCATATACACAACATCCACCGCTTTACCCTTGTCAACTTTCCTAGTAACCTCATCAAAAAATTCAATAAGATTCGTCAAATATGACATTCCACGCACAAATCCATGTTAATTGTTCTTAATCAGACCCTGTCCATCCAGATAATTATATAAACCATCTCTAAGAATACTTTCCATCAAATTACCCACCACTGACGTCAAACTCACAGGCCAATAATTGCTCGGTTTACTCTTAGATTCCTTCTTAAACCATGGAACAACATGAGCAATACGCCAATCCTCTGGCGCCATCCCCGTTTCTAATGACATTTGAAATATTTCTGTCAGAGCACCTGCTACTTCCACACTAACTTCCCTCAAGGTCCTAGAGAATATCCTGTCCGGACCTGGAGACTTATCCACTTTTATATTCCTTAAAAGCGCCAGTACTTCCTCTTCTTTAACTACCTTTCCATAACTACCCTTTTTGTTTCCCTTACCTTACACAATTCAATATCCTTCTCCTTAGTGAATACCAAAGAAAATAAATTGTTCAAAATCTCCCCCACCTCTTTCGGCTCTGCACACTCTGATTCTCTAAGAGACCAATTTTATCCCTCAGTATCCTTTTGCTATTAATATAACTGTAGAAACCCTTGAGATTTATTTTCACCTTATTTGCCAAAGCAGCCTCATATCTTCTTTTAGCTTTTCTAATTTCTTTCTTAAGATACTTTTTACAGTCTTTATATTCCTCGAGCACCTCATTTACTCCAAGCTGCCTATATTTGTTGTAGATTCCTCTCTTTTTCCGAACCAAGTTTCCAATATCCCTTGAAAACCATGGCTCTCTCAAACTTTTAACCTTTCCTTTCAACCTAACAGGAACATAAAGATCCTGTACCCTCAAAATTTCACCTTTAAATTACCTCCATTTATCTGTTACATCCTTCCCATAAAACAAATTGTCCCAATCCTCTCCTGCTAAATCCTTTTGCATCTCCTCAAAGTTAGCCTTTCTCCAATTAAAAATCTCAACTCTGGGTCCTGTCCTATTCTTCTCCATAATTATATTGAAACTAATGGTATTGAGATCACTGGACCCGAAGTGCTCCCCAACACATACCTCCGTCACCTGCCCTATCTCATTCCTGAACAGTAAAGCATTTGCTAAGGGTCCCCATTCAAGGCTCATTCATAAAGTAAGGAGGCATAGGATCCAAGGAGACCTTACTTTGTGGATACACAATTGGCTTGCCCACAGAAGGCAAAGGGTGGTTGTAGATGGTTCATTTTCTGCATGGAGGTTGGCGACCAGTGGTAGATACCTACAGCACAATACAGGGCCTTCGGCCCAAAATGCTGTACTGAACATGCACGTACTTTAGAAATGACCTAGGGTTACCCATAGCCCTCTATTTTTCTAAGCTCCATGTACATATCCAAGAGTTTCTTAAAAGACTCTATTGTATCTGCTGTGACAACAGACCAAATTATCAGAAGATTGATGCCGATAAGAGGACAATGGGGGAACATTCAGAAATGTTAATGAGAGACGAGAGGGATTAACAAAAAGGAGACACAGTTCCGAGTATTGTCAGAGACCGGTGGCTTTGAACCTGAACTGTTTGAAGTTTGATGCACAGGCGATACCCCAGCAGGGGGATAAAAGTGACAGGTTCGCTAAGGCAAGACACCACGACACCACGAGGTAACGAGACCCTGGAAGCGGTGTGCCCCCACAAGTTGGTGGGCATTTTGGAGGTCTGGTCGCGGGACCAGCCATAGACGCACAGGGTGGAAAGGTACGGTTGGCGGGAACCCGGTGTGTGTGTCCGCCCTTGCCTGGGTGCCGGGTTCACTGCAGAAGAACGATCGTATCTGGAACGGAGGGGTCACAGTCGGTGACCTCGGAAGACATTACAAAGGGCTTGCCCGAAAGCTAACTGCGAGGAATATCGAAGGTCTGTTTGGAATCCGATTTGCATATTCATTCGCTCTCTCTCTCTCCCCAACAGCACAACAGCGATTACTGCGAACTAAACTGAATTGAACTGAACTCTGTGTCACTTGAGACTGATCATTTTACCCCTAGACTGCGATAGAGCTTGATTGATCCTATTATCCTAGTTCTGTGCACATGTGTGTTTTATCATTGCTAACCAGTTGCATTTATATCCTTATGATTAGAGTACTGTGTTGCTTAGTTCTTTAATAAAACTTTCTTAGTTCCAGTAATCCAGACTCCAACTAAGTGGTCCATTTCTGCTGGTTTGGCAACCCAGTTACGGGGTACGTAACACTGCCTCCACCACCACCTATAGGCATCCGTTAGTCTCGTGAGACCATGGATTTGTGCCCTGGAAGGTTTCCAGGGCGCAGGCCTGGGCAAGGTTGTATGGAAACCAGCAGTTGCCCATGCTGCAATTCTCCCTTCTCCATGCCACCGATGTTGTCCAAGGGAAGGGCATTAGGACACATACAGCTTGGCATTGGTGTCGTCGCAGAGCAATGTGTGGTTAAGTGCCTTGCTCAAGGACACAACACGCTGCCTCAGCCAAGGCTCAAACTAGTGATCTTCAGATCATAGTCAAACACCTTAACCACTTGGCCACGCGCCACCACCATCACCAGCAGCCCATTCCACACACTTACCACTGTCTGCATAAAAAACTTACCCCTGACATCTCTGTACCCATTTCCAAGCACCTTAAAACTCTGTCCTCTCATGTTAGCCATTTCACCCCTGGGAAAAAGCCTCTGACTATCCACACCATCAATACCTCTCATCATTTTATACACCTTTATCAGGTCATTTCTCAACCTCCATCACTCCAATGAGAAAAGGCCAAGTTCAGTCAACCTATTCTCATAAGGCATGCTCCCCAATCCGGGCAACATCCTTGTAAATCTCCTCTGCACCCTTTCTATAGTTTCCACATCCTTCCTGTAGTAAGATGACCAGAACTGAGCCCGGTACTCCAAGTGGGGTCTGACCAGTGTCCTATATAGCTGTAACATTACCTCTCGGCTCTTGAACTCAATCCCATGGTTGATGAAGACCAATGCACTGAATGCCTTCATAACTACACAGTCAACCTGTGCAGCAGCTTTGAGTGTCCTATGGTCGGACCCCAAGATCCCTTTGATCCTCCATGCTGCGAAGAGTCTTAACATTAATACTATATTCTGCCATCATATTTGACCTACCAAAATGAACCATCTCACACTTATCTGGGTTGAACGCCATCTGCCACTTCTCAGCCTAGTTTTGCATCCTATCAATGTCCCGCTATAACCTCTGACAGCCCGCCACACAATCCACAACACCCCCAATGTTTGTGTGATCAGCAAATTTACTCACTCACTTTCTCATTCAGGTCATTTATAAAAATCACGAAAAGATAGTGCATCTTTGCTCTATCATCTGCTTATCTTTCCTCACAAGCCCCCTACAAGCTGTTTCTACTGGTGCACCAACCGCCCCATCCTCTGCCTCTTCACGTCAGTTCCCAACCCCCTGCATATCTAGTTTAAACACTCCCCAATAGCATTAGCAAACCTCCCTCCCAAATTCAGGTGCAACCCGTCCCACTTGTACAGGTCACCCCTTCCCCAGTAAACCAAGAACTTGAAACCTTGTCCCCTGCACCATCTCCTCAGGCACTCGTTCATCTGCTTGTTATCTTCCTGTTCTGACCTTCCCTACCTCGGGGCACCGGGAGTAATCCAGAGGTTACTGCCTTGGAGGTCCTGCTCTTCAACCTCCTTCCTAACTCCCTAAACTTACTGGGCAGGACCTCTACCCCTCTCCTGCCTATGCCATTGGTACCAATATGTACCATGACCTCTGGCTGCTCAGCTCACCCTTCTCTTTAAGAATATTCTGTAATTGCTCAGAAACATCCTGAACCCCAGGATCTGGTAGGCAACACAGTATCCTGGCATCTCGTTTGCTGCCACAGAATCTCCTATCTGTTCCCCATGACTATTGCTCCGCCTTACTTCACCCTACCCTTCTGAGGCTCAGAGCCGACCACAGTGCTATTGGTCTGGATGCTGCCTTGCCCAGATAGGTCATCCCCCTCAGCAGTATCCAAAGGTATATATCTGTTGCTGAGGGGAATGGCCACAGGGGGAACCTGCACTGACTTGCTTCTCCCTTTACCTCTCTCGGTGTTGTGACGAAAGTACACATAGACTAAGATGTTGACTGTCCTGTGGGACAGTGGGATCAACAGTTGATCTGCCACCTGTCTTCAGGAGAGAGATAAGTAAGACAATAGAGCAGCATTTGGAAATGTTAATGAAGAGACTAGAGAGATTAACAGAAGGAGACACCGGTCTGGGTATTGTCAAGACAGGTTTGCTTTGAACCTGAACTGTTTGAAGTGATGGATAGGCGATAACCCAACAGGGGGATAAAAAGGGACAGATTCGCTAAGGCAACAGACACCACACGAGACAACACTCACGACACCACGAGGTATCGAGACCCTGGAAGCGGTGCGCCCCCACAAGCCGATGGGAGTTTTGGAGGTCTGGTCACGGGACCAGCCATAGACGCACAGGGTGGAAAGGTACAATCAGCGGGAACCTGGTGTGTGTGTCCACCCTTGCCTGGGTGCCGGGTTCACTGCAGAGGAACGATCGTATCTGAAAACAGAGGGGTCACAGTCAGTGACCTCAGAAGACATTACAAAGGGCTCGCCCGAAAGCTAACTGCGAGAAATATCAAAGGTCTGTTGAATCCGATTTTGAATATCAGCATTCACTCTCTCTCTCTCTTCAATGGCACAACAACGATTGCTGCGAACTGAACTAAACTGAACTCTGTCACTTGTGATTGAACATTTTACCCCTAGCCTGCGATAGAGCTTGATTGATCCTATTATCCTAGTTCTGTGTACATGTGTGTTTATTCAGTGCTAACCTGTTGCATTTATATCCTTATGATTAGAGTACTGTGTTGCTTATTTCTTTAATAAAACTTTCTTAGTTCCAGTAATCCAGACTCCAACTGAGTGATCCATTTCTGCTGGTTTGGCAACCCAGTTACAGGGTACGTAACAGTGTTCACCCATCTACCCCCTGAATTCTGCATTCTGGGTGTAATCACCTGCTCAAAAGTTGTATCTATCAATTTCTCTGCCTCCCAAATGATCCTTTGTTCATCCAACTCCTGCTCCAGCTCCTAAATGCGGTCGTTCATGAGCTGGAGTTGGCTGTACTTTCCGCCTGTGTAGTCATCAGGAAGACTGTCAGGTTCCATGAATTCCCACATCCTACAATAGGAGCATTCCACTGTCATATCTGCCACCCGCCCACACTGTACAATGGGCAACCAAGACCAAATTAGCAATAACGAAAGGAACAACTAACCCTTCTAACCTGTTGCTTTGGCCTCAGCCTCTTCTTGTTGAAGCATATTGAGGCTATTAACACTCCTACTCTCACTGCAGGCCTGCTCGCAACAAGGCCAACCTGCTTGTCCCTTCTGTACTCTTATTTATTTTGCAGTGTTCTGCTCCCAATCAGTATTGGGCCTCCAACATGTTCGGAATGTGTAGTACCATTTTGTAAGTTGAAAGACATACACATGATTGAAGATCTTTATTTCATTAACTTGCACAATTTGGATAGCAATAAAGCTTAGAAATACATAATTATTCAAATATTTAATTGTCATATCAGAACTGGGTTACAGGTGAGGTATGAGAAGATAGCTGATTTGTTTCTACTCAACTTTTATGTTGAATTACAGATACATTTTAACTAAAACATTAATACATCATTCTAATTCATTAAGGACTAGAGTTCAGAATTTTTGAAGTTTACTGGAATAAAGAATCTTTGATGCTATTTGATATTAGAACATGTACAAATAATGATCCACTCAAGCAGCGATTAGTCAGTTATAAGAGCACTCCATTGTGTTCTGTTGCTGTGTATTTCAATTACTTGCTTCTATCCATTTTAACTATCAAATGCCATAAGCTGTAAAACTTTGGTTTAACTGCCTCTCTGGGAGTGTGTGAATGAAGTGTTGCCAATTTATCTGGTTGCTGTCCTGCAGCTTCAGTACCACTGTGCTGGAGTGTTGTCGAATTGTTGCAGTTGGACATAGACTATCCATTGATAATCTTCTCACTGATGAACTGAGGCATGGTATAAAGGATCAAGAAGATAAAAAGGGCCAGAATGGCAATGACCAGCAAACCAATAATGTACCACTTGTAATTTTTCCATATGAAGTATACAAATGACTTCAGTGGGTTGATGAACCAATTAAAGGATGTGTTGGGTCGGCTGCAAAAGAAATGCTCATGTTAGTTAACCAAGCTGTACCAGGGATATGCATTATTTTAACAATATCACTTTAGTGAAGAAATCAACTATGCCTTTATTTGTATACTGTTGCACTGAAGTTCATCAATAGATTAAAAACATTGATGTAAATCATGGCATGTCACATATGCCATGATTTCCTGCCAGCATTCAGTCCTTCCATCATTTCAACCCAAACGTTTAAAATGCCCATTTTTATTTGCTATTTTGTTCCACAGAGCTTGAAATTTTAACTCATCATTACCTCTTTCAGAAATAGAAACTCATGTGGATGAGTAAGTTTGTCCAAGATCAGAGAGGAAAAAAAAAGATTATTTTCTCCCCCATGATGAAAGACTGGAAACAATGGATGCAGGTGGTCACTTTTCCAAACGATAAACATTAAACATTTCATTACAAGTTCTAAGATGAAAGGATGCTGGCATTTTCACATTTATCCCCAAGATTAGCATGTGATGAGGCAGAATGGAGGTGTCATGGTACAGATCTTTCAGTCTTGATACCATGCCTAGAACTAAAATGCAACTCAAAACTAGCATAAAGAGGGGCAAGGCTGCCATCTTAATGTCCCAGATTAGGGTTTTCAGAAATAAAAGATGAGAATTGGGGAGCATTATTGGTTGCAATATTTATTTTAAAAATCACTGCTGTAAAAATAAAGCATCATTAACTGAGGCTATATGGAGTGGATTAGAAAACACAACTAGGGCAATAACTCTAGTGAACTACAGATCTCCAAAGAAGTCTGAGAGAGTGAGCACCAGGGGAGAACCCACATATTCCAAGGGAACGGCATAAACTCTAATCATGTCACCTCCCCACAGAGTCCAGGAGCATTAGGAGACCTCTGAGTATCCCCAGGAATTTCTTTGTGGGTTTCAAATTTGCCACAGCCACAGCCACAGCTTTCTGCTCACTTACTTGGGTTTGTCTAGTGGTTCTGGCTCTTTCCGTCCAAGACCCACAGGGCTTTTTTCTGCTTCTTCCACAGTGAGCAAGTGCATCTCAGCCTCAACTTTACCCTGTCATAAGCAAAAAATATTTATTAGAGCTTTAGGCATGACAGAGGGGAGTAATTCATGAAACACGATGCCCATGTGCAAGTCATGTGTGCTATCCCTAATCAGTCCTTGCTTTTCCAAATGCTAATAAATCATATCCCTCAGAATACCTTCCCATAACCTTCCCATCAATGATTGCCTTTAGTTTCATTGCTTTATTTTAGACATGACATGCGAAGGGAGAGAGAAGAAACAAAGAGGCTGCCGATGACGTGAAACTGTAGTCTATGTTCATACTATTGGGTGCTGTTCATCCTCAACCTGGCAGTAGATGAGGCTGAGGACAGACAGGTCAGTGTATGACTGGGAAGGGGAGATGAAATCTCCGAAATTTCTGAAACGCCCGTTCGCTACTGTCGTTACTGTGTGGTCGGGAATCTTTCGATGGGTAGGCCTCAAAATCCCTGGCCTTGCCTGCTTTTGGCGACCGAGGAGGTCGAATCGTTCGGACAGAGATGGCGCTCAGTATTCGGTGTCGGAGAGCTGATCAGAGCTCGAAGTTTTCGGATGACTCAGAGTCCGACTGTGGTCGGCATGGCAGGGAGAGTTTTTCTTCCTTCTCCCGTCTGTGTGAGATGTGGGACATTTGAGAAACTTTGAACTTTACTGTGCTCATGGACTTCTTCATCAAGTTATGGTATTGTTGCACTGTTGTAACTATATGTTATAATTATGCGGTTTTGTCAGTTTTTTCAGTCTTGGTCTGTGTCAGTTTTTTCAGTCTTGGTCTGTGTTTTGTGATATCACACTGGAGAAAATAATGTATCATTTCTTAATGCATACATTACTAAATGACAATAAAAGAGGACTACGTGTCTTCATAATCTAATCTAAATCACATTCAACAGGGAGGTCGGGATGGAAATTCCCATTCTCTCCTTCCATGGTACCCCTTATTCCACTGGCTACCCAAGGACAGTCCTTCTGAAATAGAGATATCAGTGTTGTTTCTCAACTTCAAAGGGAGAGATGATGGTGCACTTGGTTACAATGGCCTCTCTGGGTCCAAGCAAGGTGTAATTGTAGCTGGAACACCAGATTACAGTGGTAAATAGAACAGGGATTACTGCCTGTGCCACGCGCCAGTGAGTATAGGAGTAGAGTGAGATGGAGGATAAATGCGTGGCTGAGGGATTGGAGCAGGGGGCAGGGATTCAGATTTCTGGATCATTGGGACCTCTTTTAGGGCAGGAGTGACCTGTACAAAAAGGACAGGTTGCACTTGAATCTCGGGGCACCAATATCCTGGCGGGGAGGCTGTTGGGGGGAAGTTTGAACTAGGATTGCTGGGGGGTGGGAACCAAACTGAAGAGACGGTTAACTCACAAATAGAGAAAGCTTGGAAACAGTGCGAGAGGGAGGATGGGCAGGTGATCGAGAAGGGACGCGCTCAGACCGACGGTTTGAGATGTATCTATTTTAATGCAAGGAGTATTGTGAACAAAGCAGATGAGCTTAGAGCGTGGATCAGTACCTGGAGCTACGATGTTGTAGCCATTACAGAGACTTGGATGGCTCAGGGGCAGGAATGGTTACTCCAAGTGCTGGGCTTTAGATGTTTCAGGGACAACAGGGAAGGAGGCAAAACAGTTGGGGGCATGGCACTGTTGATCACAGATAGTGTCACGGAAGCAGAAAAGGTGGAAGACATGGAGGGATTGTCTACGGAGTCTCTGTGGGTGGAACTTAGGATCAAGAAGGGATCAATAACTCTGTTTTTTTATAGACCACCCAATAATAACAGGGGCATCGAGGAGCAGATGGGGAGACAGATTCTGGAAAGGTGTAATATAACAGGGTTGTTGCGGTGGGAGATTTTAATTTCCCAAATATTGATTGGCATGTTCCTAGAGCGAGGGTTTTAGATGACGTAGAGTTTGTTAGGTGTGTTCAAGAAAATTTCTTGACACAATATGTAGATAAGCCTACAAGAAAAGAGGCTGTTCTTGATCTGGTATTGGGAAATGAACCTGGTCAGGTGTCAGATCTCTCAGTGGGAGAGCATTTTGGAGATAGTGATCATAACTCTATCTCCTTTACCAAAACATTGGAGAGGGATAGGAACAGACATGTTAGGAAAGCATTTAATTGGAGTAAGGGGAAATATGAGGCTATCAGGCAGGAACTTGGAAGCATAAATTGGAAACAGATGTTCTCAGGGAAATGTACGACAGAAATATGGCAAATGTTCAGGGGATATTTGTGTGGAGTTCTGCATAGGTATGGTCCAATGAGACAGGGAAAGGATGGTAGGGTACAGGAACCGTGGTGTACAAAGGCTGTTGTAAATCTAGTCAAGAAGAAAAGAAGAGCTTGCAAAAGGTTCAAAAAGCTAGGTAATGATAGAGCTCTAGAAGATTATAAGGCTCGCAGGAAGGAGCTCAAGAAAGAAATTAGGAGAGCCAGAGGGGGCCATGAGAAGGCTTTGGTGGACAGGATTAAGGAAAACCCCAAGGCATTCTACAAGTATGTTAAGAGCAAGAGGATAAGACATGAGAGAATAGAACTAATCAAGTGTGACAGTGGAAAAATGTGAATGGAACCGGAGGAGATAGTAGAGGGACTTAATGAGTACTTTGCTTCAGTATTCACTACGGAAAAGGATCTTGGCGATTGTAGGGATGACTGAAAAACCTGAGCATGTAGATGTTAAGAAAGAGTATGTGCAGGAACTTCTGGAAAGCATCAAGTTAGATAAGACACCAGGACCAGACGAGATGTACCCCAGGCTACTGTGGGAGGTGAGGGAAGAGATTGCTGAGCCTCTGGCAATGATCTTTGCATCATCAATGGGACAGGAGAAGTTCCGGAGGATTGGAGGGTTGCATATGTTGTTCCCTTATTCAAGAAAGAGAGTAGAGATAGCCCAGGAAACTATAGACCAGTGAGTCTTACTTCAGTGGTTGGTAAGTTGATGGAGAAGATCCTGAGAGGCAGGATTTATGAATATTTGGAGAGACTTAATATGATTAGGAATAGTCAGCATGGTTTTGTGAAAGGCAATTCATGCTTTACGAGCCTGATAGCCTGATTGAATTTTTTGAGAATGTGACTAAACACATTGACGATGGTAGAGCAATTGATGTAGTGTAGATGGATTTCAGCAAGGCATTTGAAAAGGTACCCCATGCAAGGCTCATTGAGAAAGTAAGGAGGCATGGGATCCAAGGGGAAATTGCTTTGTGGATCCAGAACTGGCTTGCCCACAGAAGGCAAAGAGTGGTTGTAAATGGGTCATATTCTGCATGGAGGTCGGTCACTAGTAGTGCGCCTCAGGGATCTGTCCTGGGACCCCTACTCTTCGTGAATTTTATAAATTACTTGGATGAAGGATGGGTTTGTAAATTTGCTGATGACACAATGGTTGGAGGTGTTGTGGACAGTGTGAAGGGCTATCAGAGGTTACAGCGGGACATCGATAGGATGCAAAACCGGGCTGAGAAGTGGCAGATGGAGTTCAACCCAGATAAGTGTGAGGTCGTCCATTCTGGTAGGTCAAATATGATGACAGAATATAGTATTCATGATAAGAGACTAGGTAGTGTGGAGGATCAGAGAGATCCATAGGACACTCAAGGTTTCTGCGTAGGTTGACTCTGTGGTTAAGAAGGCATATGGTGCATTGGCGTTCATCAATCATGGGATTGAGTTTAAGAGCCAAGAGGTAATATTGCAGTTATATAGGACTCTGGTCAGACCCCTCTTGGAGTACTATGCTCAGTTGTGGTTGCCTCACTACAGGAAGGACGTGGAAACCATAGAAAGGGTGCAGAGGAGATTTACAAGGATGTTGCCTGGATTGGAGAGCATGCCTTATGAGAATAGGTTGAGTGAACTCGGCCTTTTCTCCTTGGAACGACGGAGGATGACAGGTGACCTGATTGAGGTGTATAAGATTATGAGAGCCATTGATCATGTGAATAGTCAGAGGCTTTTTGCCAGGGCTGAAATGGCTGGCACGAAAGGGCACAGTTATAAGGTGCTTGGAAGTAGGTAGAGAGGGGATATCAAGGGCAAGTTTTTTTATGCAGAGAGTGGTGAGTGTTTGGAATGGGCTGCCGGCGACAGTGGTGGAGGTGGATATGATGGGGTCTTTTAAGAGACTCCTGGACAGGTATATGGAGCTCAGAAAAATAGAGGGTTATGGGTCACCCTAGGTAATTTCTCAGATAAGGATATGTTTGGCACGGCTTTGTGGGCTGAAGGTCTTGTATTGTGCTGTAGGTTTTCTATGTTCTATGTGCCAAAAATTCAATGTTATGTTAGTCACTGGAGATTTTAACATGCAGGTCAATTAGGAAAATCAGATTGGTAATGGATCTCAAGAGAATGAGTTTGTTGATTGCCTACGAGATGGCTTTTTAGAGCAGTTTGTTGTTGAGCCTACAAGGGGATCAGCTATACTGGATTGGGTGTTATGTAATGAACTGGAGGCAATTAGGGAGCTAAAGGTAAATGAACCCTTAGGAAGCAGTGATCACAATGTGACTGAGTTCAAATTGAAATTTAGCAGGGAGAAAGTGAAGTCTGACGTAGCAGTATTTCAGTGGAGTAAAGGAAATTACAGTGGTATGAGAGAGGAGTTGGCCAAAGTAAATTAGAAGGAGATGCTGGTGGGGATGACAGCAGAGCAGCAATAGCATGAGTCCCTGGGAAAAATGAAGAACGTGCACAACTGGTGTATTTCAAAAACAAAGAAATACTCAAATGGCAAAATAGTACAACTGTGGCTGACAAGGAAAGTCAAAAGGAATGAAGAACACAAAATGAAAGGGCATACAACCAAGCAAAAATTAGCAGGAACATAGAGGATTCGGAAGCTTTTAAAAATCTACAGAGAGCAACTAAAAGAATCATTAGGAGGGAAAAGATGAAATATGAAAGTAAGCTTGCAAACAATATCAAAGTGAATAGCAAAAGCTTTTTCAAATATGTATAAAATAAGAGAGAGGTGAGAGTCGATATAGGACCACTGGAAAATGAGGCCGGAGAAATAATAACAGGGGACAAGGAGATGGAAGATGAACTAAATATTTTGAATCAGTCTTCACTGTGGAAGATACTAGCAGTGCGCCACATGTTGAAAAGTGTGAGGAAAGAGAAGTGACTGCAGTTACTATTACAAGGGAGAAAGTGCTCAAAAAGCTGAAAGGCCTTAGGGTACATAAGTCTATAAGACCATAAGACATAGGAGCAGATTTAGACCATTCAGACAATCGAGGCTGCTCCATTTTTCCATCATGGTTGATCCCGGATCCCACTCAATCTCCAAACAGCTGCCTTCTCCCCATATCCTTTAATGCCCTGACTGATCGGGAAACGATCAACTTCTGCTTTAAATATACCCACGGACTTGACCTCCACCGCAGTCTGTGGCAGAGCGTACCACAAATTCACTACTGTCTGAGTAAAAAAAATTCCACCTTACCTCTGCTGTAAGGAGTCACCCTTCAATTTGAGGCTGTCCCCTCTAGTTCTCGACACTCCCACCATAGGAAACATCCTCTCCACATCCACCCTATCTAGTCCTTTCAACACTTGGTAGGTCTCAATGAGATCTGTCTGCATTCTTTTAAATTCCAGTGAGTACAGGCCCAAAGCTGCCAAATGCTCCTCATATGTTAACCCCTTCATTCCCAAAATCATCCTCATGAACCTCCTCTGGACTCTCTCTGATGACAACACATCCTTTCTGAGATATAGGGCCCAAAACTATTGACAATACTCCAAGTGTGGCCTAACTGGTGTCTTATAAATGCTCAGCATTATCTCCTTGCTTTTATATTCTACTCCCCTTGAAATAAATACCAGCATTGCATTTACCTTCTTTACCACAGACTCAACCTGTAAATTAACCTTAGAAACATAGAAACGTAGGAAAAGCTACAGCACAATACAGGCCCTCTGGCCCACAATGCTGTGCCGAACATGTACTTTAGAAATTACCTAGGGTTATCCATAGCCCTCTATTTTTCTAAGCTCCATGTACCATCCAGGAGTCTCTTAAAAGACCCTATTGTATCCGCTTCACCACTGTTGCCGGCAGCCCATTCCACACACTCACCACTCTCTGTGTAAAAAACTTACTCTTGATATCTCCTCTGTACCTACTTCCAAGCACCTTAAAACTGTACCCTCTCATGTTAGCATAATCTTCTGGGAGTCTTGCATGAGGACATCTCAGTCCTTCAGCACCTCTGATGTTTGAACCTTCTCCCCATTTAGATAATAGTCCACACTATTGTTCCTCTTACCAAAATCTATTGTCATACATTTCCCAACACTGTATTCCACCTGCCACTTTTTTGCCCATTCTTCCAACTTGTCTAAGTCCTGCTGCAATCACATTGCTTCCTCAGCACTACCTACCCCTCCACCTATCTTTGCAGACCTTGTCACAAAGCCATCAATTCCATTATCTAAATCATTGACAAACAATGTGATAAGTAGCAGTCCCAATACTGACCCCTGCAGAACACCACTAGTCACCGGCAACCAACCAGTAAAGGTCTCTTTTATTCCCACTTACTGTCTTCTGCCTGTCAGCCATTCCGCTATCCATGCCAGTATCTTTCCTGTAACGCTACAGGATTTTATCTCGTTAACCACTCTCACCTGTAGCAAGTTATCAAATGCCTTCTAAAAACCCAAGTTAATGACATCCACTGCCTCTCCTTGATCCATCCTACTTGTTACTTCCTTGAAGAACTCTAACAAATTTGTCAGGCAAGATCTCCCTTGACAGAAACAATGCTGACTTTGACTTATTTTATCATTACTCTCCAAGTACCTCAAAGGCTTATTCTATTCTATTCCTATCCTCACTGTATTGCAGCACAGGCAGCAATCCCAAGAATACTACTTTTGAGGCCCTGCTTCTCAGCTTCCTTCCTAACTCCCTGTACTCTTTTTTCAGGACCTTCTTCCTTTTTCTATCTATGTCATTGGTACTAATATGTACCACAACTTCTGGTTGCTCATCCTCCCTTTTCAGGATACTGTGGACTCACACAGAAACATCCCAGACCCTGACACCTGGGAGGCAAACTACCATCTGTGTTTCCTTTTTGCAACCACAGAATTGCCCATCTGTCCCCCTGACTATAGAGTCCCCAATACTGCTACCATCATCTTCAGTTCCCTAACCTTCTGAGCCATAGGGCCAGACTCAGTGCCATAGGCACAGCCGCTGTTGCTTCCCCCACAGAGTTCGCCCCTCCAACAGTACTCAAAAGTCACCGGGACCAGATGAACTGCACCCTAGTGTTCGGAAAGACGTAGCGGTAGAGATTGTGGCGGTATTAGTAATGATCTTTCAAAAATCATTGGACTCTGGCATGGTGCCAGAGAACTGGAAAATTGCAATTGTCTCTCCACTCTTTAAGAAAAGAGGAAGGAAACAAAAAGGAAATTATAGACCAGATAGCTTGACCTCGGGTTGGAAAGATGTTGGAGTTAATTGTTAAAGACAAGGTTATGGAGTACTTGGAGACACAGGACAAGATAGGACAAAGTCAGCATGGTTTCCTTACGGGAAAATCTTGCCTGACAAATTTGTTGGAATTCTTTGAGGAGATAACAAGTAGGATAGATAAAGAGGATGTGGTGGATGTTGTATATTTGGACTTTCAGAAGACCTTTGACAAGGTGCCACACATGAGGTTGCTTACGAAGTTAAGAGCTCATGGTATTACTGGCATGGTTAGAGAATTAGCTGATTTATAGGAGGCAGTGAATGGGAATAAAAGGATCCTTGTCTGGTTGGCTGCTTGTGACTAGTGGTGTTCCGCAAGGGTCAGTGTTGGGACCACTTCTTTTTATGCTGTATATAAATGATTTAGATGATGGAATAGATGGCTTTGTTGCCAGGTTTGCAGACAATACGAAGATTGGTGGAGGGGCAGGTAGTGTTGTGGAAGCAGGTAGGCTGCAGAAGGAACTAGACAGATTAGGACAATGGGCAAGAAAGTGGCAAATGAATTACAATGTTGGAAAATGCATGGTCATGCACTTTGGTAGTAGAAATAAATGTGCAGACTATTTTCTAAGTGGGGAGAAAATCCAAAAGTCTGAGATGCAAAGGGACTTGGGAGTAGTCCCTGTGCAGAACATCCTAAAGGTTAACTTGCAGGTTGAGTCGGTGGTTAGGAGGAAAATACCATGTTAGCATTCATTTCAAGAGGTCTAGAATACAAGAGCAGGGATGCAATGCTGAGGCTTTATAAGGCACTGGTGAGGCCTCACCTTGAGTATTGTGAACAGTTTGGGCCCCTCATCTAAGAAAAAATGTGCTGGCATTGGAGAGGGTTCAGAGGAGATTCACAAGGAAGGCTCCAGGAATGAAAGGGTTATCATACGAGGAAAGTTTGATGACTCTGGTCTGTACTTGCTGAAATTTAGAAAGATGAGGGGGGATCTTGTTGAAAGGCCTAGGCAGAAGATGTGGAAAGGATGCTTCCGACAGTGGGGGTTTTAGGACAAGAGGGCACAACCTCGGAATAGAGAGGCGTCCATTTAAAACAGAGATGTGGAAAAATTTCTTTAGTCAGAGGGTGGTGAACTTGTGGAATTTTGAACACAGGCAGCTGTGGAGGCCAGGTCATCGGGTGTATTTAAGGCAGAGCTTGATAGGTTCTTGATTGGACACAGCATCTAAGGTCATGGGGTGAAGGCCGGGGAGTGGGGCTGAAGAGGGGAAAAAGGACCAGCCATGATTGAATGGCGGAGCAGACTCGACAGCCTAATTATGCTCCTATGTCGTATGGCTTTATGGCGTTTACATCTTTTTTTACGATTACAAAACACTGCTGGGTATTAAGAATATCAAGTACTGCAGGTCTACCCCACTAGCAGTTGCTCAATAACAATGGAGCTGGACATTGTGTACTGTGTTGCCACCTGCTACAGCCACCCAAGGAGGAAGGTATCAGAGGCAGTGCACGGTCCCTCAAATGGTGCAAATGATTGTCTTGGATACTGTTCTTGTGATGATAAGACTTGGAGTTTAGTCATGTGGAGCCTGCAAGAATGGTTCAGTGGTTCATTGGTGGGATATACGTGCCCTTGGTTATTTTGCAGACCAGGCCCTCACGCCCTGAGGTTGCCTGTTGCAGCAGCCATGGGAGGAGATGCCAGAGAAGACAAGCTATGTTGTCTTTGTCTGCAGCTGCACTAGTATGTGATGAGGAACTGCTGTCTGCTTGTTCTTGCAGAAATCTGCTTCCAGGTCAACATCCTATGCACCATCAATATAAAGGCCATGACACTTTATATAAAGGCCATGGCCTGAGCTACATTATCACTTTGTGACTGTATGTTTGCCTGCTTTCATAATTATAAGTGCTATATTTGCTGTGTGACTGTTGGTACTGGGTTTTCTATCCTGGTCCCAGAGGAATTCTGTTTCATTTGTCTGTATTCATGGGTATGGTTGAATGGTTGTGGCAAAAGATATTGTTCAGCTGACATACAAAGGGAGAAATCAAAAGGTTGAGTGTGGTGGGACTAATGTTCTGAGCTGTGCATATTTCAACGCAAGGAGTATTGTAGGAAGGGCAGATGAGCCTAGGGCATGTATCAGCATGTAGAATTATGACATTGTAGCCATCAGTGAAACTTGAAAGCAGGAAGGGCAGGACAGCAAGCTTAATATTCCAGGGTTCCAACGTTTTAGATGTGATAGAGCAAGAGGGATAAAAGGGGGAATGGTGGTATTATAAATCAGGGAAAATGTCAAGGAGAGTTTGTGTAGGGGAACACATTCCCCTAATGATCATAATGCATCATTATGTGGGCAGTGCATTCCACACACCCATCATTCTCTGTGTGAAAAACTTACACTCTGACATCCCCTTGTACTTCACCAGCAACATTTTCCAGTGGTCCAATATCAACTCTCATCTCCCTTTTACTCTTTATATACCTGAAAAACTTCTAGTATCCTGCTTTATACTATTGGCTAGTTTGCCCTCATATTTCATCTTCTTCCTTCTTATAGCTTTTGTTGGATTTAAAAGCTTCCCACTTACTTTTGCAACCTTATATGCTCTTTCCTTAGCTCTTATGCAGTCCTTAACTTCTCTTGTCAGTCATGAGGGCTTACTCCACCATTTGAGAACTATTTCTTCTGTGAGGCGTATCTATCCTGTGCCTTATGAACTATTGGCAGAAACTTCAGCCATCTCTGCTCTGTCCTCATCCCCACCAGTATTCTCCAATCCACCTGGGCAAGCTGCTCACTCATGTCTCTGTAATTCCCTTTATTCCATTGTAATACTGATAAATGTGACTTGTGCTCTTCCCTCTCAAACTGCAGTATGAATTTGATCATATTATAATCACTGCCTCATAAGGGTTCCTTTACACTAGGCTCCCTAATAAGATCTGGGTTGTTACATTTCCCTGAGTAGGCTGAAGCACAATCTGCTCTGAAGAGCCATCTTGTAGGCATTCAACAAATTCTCTATCTTGTGATCAGACACCAACCTGATTTTCCCAATCCCCTTGCATATTGAAGTCCCCCATTACAAGTGTGTCATTATCCTTATTACATGCCTTTTCCAGCTCCCTTTGCAATCTCAACCCCACATTTTGGCTACTATTTGAAGACTTATATATGATTTCTATAATGGTCCTTTTACTCTTGCAGTTTCTTAACTCCACCTACAAAGATTCAACATTCTCTGACCCTATGTCACTTCTTCTATAGATGTAATTCCATCTCTTACCAGCACAGCCACACCACCACCTGTGCCTTCCTACCTGTCCTTTCAATATGAAGTATATCCTTTGATGTTAAGCTCCCAACCATGGCCTTCTTACAGCCACGACTCAGTGATGCCCACAATGTCATACTGGCCAATCTCTAATTGCCGCAGCAGTTCATCCACCCTATCCCAAAACCTACATGCTTTTAAATACAGCTCCGTCAGTCCTGCGTTGTTCGTCTTTATGAATTTTGCCTCTGTGGTACAATTTAACTCTTTGCTCTGTCTGCATTTGTAACCAATCATTAACTTGTTGTTCCTTACATTCATATTACATCCATCATCTACTTGTAAGCATGCTGGCTCACCCACAGCTCTATTCTTGGCTAGTTAGTCTGACCTCAGTGGTTGGAAGATATTGAAGTCAATTGTTAACGGTGTGGTTTCGAGGTACTTGGAGGCACATGATAAAAGAGGCTGTAGTCAGCATGGTTTCTTCAAGGGAAAATCTTGCCTGACAAATCTGTTGGAATTCTTTGAAGAAATAACAAGCAGGATAGGCAAAGGAGAATCTGTTGATGTGCACCTATATTGTCTGAAGGCCTTTGACAAGCTGCCACACATGAACCTCCTTAATAAGTTATGAACCCATAACTTAATAAGTATGGAAAAGGACCTTGGCGATTGTAAGGATGACTTGCAGCAGACTGAAAAGCTTGAGTGCACAGACATTAAGAAAAAGGATGTGCTGAAGCTTTTGGAAAGCCTCAAGTTGGATAAGTCACCAGGACCAGACGAGATATACCCCAGGCTACTGAGGGAGGAGATTGCTGAGCCTCTGGCAATGACCTTTGCATCATCAATGGGGATGGGAGAGGTTCCGGAGGATTGGACGGTGGCAGATGTTGTTCCCTTATTCAAGAAAGGGATTAGAAATAGTCCAGGAATTATAGACTAGTGTGTCTTACTTCAGCGGTTGGTAAGTTGATGGAGAAGATCCTGAGAGACAGGATTTATGAACATTTGGAGAGACATAATATGATTAGGAATAGTCAGCATGGCTTTGTCAAAGGCAGGTCTTGCCTTACAAGCCTGATTGAATTTTGTGAGGATGCGACTAAACACATTGATGAAGGTAGAGCAGTAGATGTAGTGTATATGGATTTCAGCAAGGCATTTGACAAGGTACCCCATACAAGGCTTATTGAGAAAGTAAGGAGGCATGGGATCCAAGGGAACATTGCTTTGTGGATCCAGAACTGGCTTGCCCACAGAAGGCAAAGAGTGGTTGTAGATGGGTCATATTCTGCATGGAGGTTGGTGACCAGTGGTGTGCCTCAGGGATCTGTTCTGGGACCCCTGCTCTTCGTGATTTTTATAAATGACCTGGATGAAGAAGTGGAGGGATGGATTAGTAAATTTGCTGATAACACAAAGGTTGGGGGTGTTGTGGATTGTGTGGAGGGCTGTCCGAGGTTACAGCGGGACATTGATAGGATGCAAAACTGGACTGAGAAGTGGCAGATGGAGTTCAACCCAGATAAGTGTGAGGTGGTTCATTTTGGTAGGTCAAATATGATGGCAGAATATAGTATTAATGGTTAGACTGTTTGTAGTGTGGAGGATCAGAGGGATTTTGGGGTCCATGTCCATAGGACACTCAAAACTGCCGCGCAATTTGACTCTGTGGTTAAGAAGTGTGACAGGGTCCTGAATTACCCTATGAACTGTGATCGATTACCCCTATGAACTGTGCTTTTGGAAAGAGAGAGAGAGAGTTATTTAACACCAACATCTTGCTTTTAAGAGAGAGAGAGAGAGAGAGAGAGAGAGATGAAGACTCTCTCTCTCATAGTTTGTTTATACTTTCGATAAGGACATTTCCTGCTTGTACGTTCTTACAGACAGAGAAGGGAGGAGCTGTTATTTGAGAGACAGATGGTACTCAGTACAGGGAGATAAATAGAAGGTCAGATAATAGACCTGAGACACGTGGTTTTGGACACTGAATGAGCTTTGTTGTGCCCACAGAAAAAGTGGGTTTTGGAGGATCCATCGGGTGGATCGATCAGTGGCTCTCGCAGTGTGAACAGGGCATGACCGGTGGGGAGTTATTTGTGTGTCCAACCCTCACCTGGGTTGATAGCTCCACCACAGAAGAACGGTCCCCTTTGTTGTGGTCACGGTCGGTGACTTGTAAAGGATTTTGGAGGACAACAGGAAGATCGATGGCAATAGCTCACCTGAAGACTCAAATCTCTCCCTCTCTCTCTCTCCATTACTACTCAACTCAATACTACGAACTGAACTGAACTTTACTCATCATCGTAAGACTGTATCTATTTACCCCTAGACCTGAAGAAGTTTGGTTTTCATATATTTCCACACTTACTGATATACTTACTTATATATAATTATTGCTAATCTGCTTGATTTATCTGCATTTATATTACTGTATTGTGTAGTTACTAATAAATACCATTAGTTAATAGCAATACTGGACTCCAAGGTGTTTTCCATTTCTGCTGGTTCTTTAACCCGTCATGGCGTATGTGACAGAAGGCATATGGTGTATTGGCCTTCATCAACCATGGAATTGAGTTCAAGAGCTGACAGATAATGTTACCGCTATATAGGACCCTGGTCAGATCTCACTTGGAGTACTGTGATCAATTCTGGTTGCCTCACTATAGGAGGGATGTGGGGACCATAGAAAGGGTGCAGAGGAGATTTACAGGATGTTGCCTGGATTGGGGAGCATGCCTTATGGGAGCAGGTTGACTGAACTTGGCCTTTTCTCCTTGGAGTGACGGAGGATGAGAGGTGTACAAGATGATGAGAGGCATTGATCATGCGGCTAGCCAGAGGCATTTTCCCATGGTGTGTGTGCCCTTAACTCCTGGTGGAGTCATTGGGGCGCCGTCATGACAAGTTTTATTGATATGCCCATCATACGGCGTGTCTTGGGCATCTGAAAGCTGGCAGAGCCCATCCCTCTCCAGGTTTTTTTATGATGTCGAGTTGTTAGCTCGACACTCAACCCAGGCACGAATGGAGAGTGTGCAAGGGAGCTGGCCAGATTCGAACTCGGGAGCTTTCGCCCCGAAGCCCAGCGCTGATGCCACTACGCCACCAGCTGCTAAAATGGCTAACACAAGGGGGCATAGCTTTAAGGTACTTGGAAGTACAGAGGGGATGTCAGAGCTAAAGAGACTCTTGGATAGGTACATAGAGCTTAGATAAATAGAGGACTATGGGTAACCCTAGGTAATTTCTAAATTAAGTACATGTTCGGCACAGCATTATGGGCCAAAGGGCCTGTATTGTGCTGTAGGTTTTCTATGTTTCATAATAATTCAGAAAAGATTCTAGCATGGATAAAGCAGTGGCTGATTGGTAGCAGGCAAAGAGTGGGAATAAAGGTAGCCTTTTCTGTCTGGCTGCTGGTGACTAGTGGTGTTCCACGGTGGTCTGATTCGTTTTATGTTATATGTCAATGATATGGATGATAGATTTGATGGATTTGTTCCAAAGTTTACAGATGATAGGAAGATAGGTGGAGGAGCAGGTAGTTTTGGGGAAGTAGAGAGACTACAGAAGGACTTAAACAGATTAGAATGGCCAAAGAAATGGCAGATGGAATATAGTGTCAGGAAGAGTATGGTCATGCACTTTGGTCAAAGATATGAAATGGTTGTCTACTTTCTTAATGGAGAGAAACTACAAACAAGAAAGGCACAAACGGCATTAGGAGTGCTTGTGTAGGATTCCCTAAAGGTTAATTTTCTGGTTGACACTGTGGGGAGGGAGGCAATTTCATTTCAAGCACTAGAATATAAAAGCAAAGATGTAATTTTGAGAAAACAACAGGAATTCTGCAGATGCTGGAAATTCAAGCAACACACATAAAAGTTGCTGGTGAACACAGCAGGCTAGGCAGCATCTCTAGGAAGAGGTGTAGTCGACGTTTCAGGCCGAGACCCTTCGTCAGGACTAACTGAAGGAAGAGTGAGTAAGGGATTTGAAAGTTGGAGGGGGAGGGGGAGATCCAAAATCATAGGAGTAGACAGGAGGGGGAAGGATGGAGCCAAGAGCTGGACAGGTGATAGGCAAAAGGGATAAGAGAGGATCATGGGACAGGAGGTCCGGGGAGAAAGACAAGGGGGGGAAGACCCAGAGGATGGGCAAAAGGTTGTGCTGAAACTGGACAGGGTTCAAAGGAGATTCATGAAAATGATTCCAGGATTGAAAGGCTTGTCATATGATGAGTGTTTGATAACTCTGGGCTTGTGTTCACTGGAATTCAGAAGAATGAGGGGTGACCTCATTGAAACCTATCGAATTGTGAAAGACCTTGATAGATGTGGAGAGGATGTTAAATCTATATAAGACCTTAGTCAGATCCCACTTGGAGTATTGTGTTCAGTTCTGGTCACCTCACTGCAGGAAGGATGTGGATACCATAGAGAGAATGCAAAGGAGATTTACAAGAATGTTGCTTGGAGTGGGGAGCATGCCTTATGGGAACAGGTTGACTGAACTTGGCCTTTTCTCCTTGGAGCGACAGAGGATAAGAGGTGACCTGAAAGAGGTGTATAAGATGATGAGATGCATTCATCGTGTGGATAGCCAGAGGCTTTTTCCCAGGTCTAAAATGGCTAACATTTTAAGTTTTAAGCTACTTGAAAGTAGGTACAGAGGGGATGTCAGAGTTAAGTTTTTCACACAGAGGGTGGTGGGTGTGTGGAATGCACTGCCAGTGACGGTGGTGGAGGCAGATACAATAAGGTCTTTTAAGAGACTCTTAGATAGGTACATGGAGCTTAGAAAAATAGAGGGCTATGCAGTAGGGAAATTCTAAGACAGTTTCTAGAGTTGTTTATATGGTTGGCATAATATTGTGGACCGAAGGGCCTGTAATGTGCTGTAGACTTCTATGTTCTATGTTCTATGATATTTCCTGTGGTTAGAGAGTCCAAGACCACACAGCCTCAGAATAGTGGGGTGTCCTTTTAGAATGGAGATGAGGAGGAATTTCTTTAGCCAGAGAGTGATGAATCTATGGAATTCTTTGCCACAGGCAGCTGTGGTGGCCAAGTCTTTATGTATATTGAAGGCAGATGTTGAAAGCTTCTTGACTGGTCAGCACATGAAGGGATACAGGGAGAAGGCAGGAGATTGGGGCTCAGAGTAATATTGGATCATCCATAATGAAATAGTGGAGCTGACTCAATGGGCCAAATAGCCTAATTCTGCTCCTATATATTATGGTCTCATGGTTTTATGGTCTAAATCCATTCATTCGTGAGACCAACGGCAGGGGGACTGCATTTGCCTTCGTTGTGGTGAGGAGTAGGCCTCGGCAGCAGGGTTGCCTTGGATGCAACTGCCCAGGGGAATGAGCAGGGGACTCTTGACGCACAGGAATTGTGCTGGCTTGGGAGCTGGCCTCTCCTGTTCATGCTTCCCTCTGATGTTTGCTAAGTGGTGCCTTCTGGTGTTCACTTAGTGGACCAGTTCCACTACAGTCATGTTACTCAGGATTGGGCTATTTTTATCTCTTTTTGTGATGCATGTTTTTCTGAAATCGCATCCTAATGTACCACTTGCAGAGTGCTGTGTGCTGTTGGTAATGAATTTTGCACGTTGGCCCCGGAGGAATGCTGCTTTGTTTGGCTATATTCATGTTTGGTTGAATGTTAATTAAACTTGAACTTAAACTCTACGGGGCCAATGGCCAACTTTTATGCCGTGCATTTTTTTGATTTTGTTGTCTTATCCCAAGCACCAAATGTTCTGTAGCTTGAATGAAATTACCAAGCAGAGTCAAATAGATTGTATTACCCTTGCAACTGAAACTGAGTGGACGCCACCCTAATTCGCCAAGTACAACGTGTCCTATCTGAATGGCCTAGAATTAGTCCAAGTGAAGAGACAATATACTGCACTAGGATCAAAACCAGCTACATATTTCTCCTTAAGCTGGTGATACAAAAAGGGGGGATATCTCACCCTAAGAATGTACGTATTGCCAGAGCTGTCAGTAAATTCAACATCCTCAATTTTTACTTTCTTCTTTTTCTTTTTTTTCTTCTTTTTCTTGCTTTCATCATCTTCTTCTTCCTCATCTTCTGCTTCTTTCACTTTGATCATGGGCCACCATCCCTTCATCCTCTTTCCCCTTATGATGGAGGCGTGAGGACCTGCTTTCTCTTTTGCCATCTTGATGGTACATTGGTCAGCTGTCTTTGCTGGTCGGACCATATCATTTAGCTTCAGTTCAACAGAGCCTGCAACAGCAAAACAAAATCCTTGGCAACTCAAATAAAATTTAATTTTGGTAGCAGAGGTTGCAATACATTCTTAACCAATGTCTAAAATATGATCAAACTGTTCCATAGCCCGGACTCTGATGAAACAAGTTTCATACTTGTGTAGATGTGCAGAGATTTAGGTCATCAGGAAAGTATTACATTTTGGAAAATTATGCTGCTCTACTAGTAGCCACCAGAACATGTCACATATTATTATATAATAATATTAAAGAGGATACCAAAAGTTTCTTCAGATACATAAAGTGTAAAAGAGAGGCAAGAGTAGATGTCGGACTACCAGAAAACGGTGCTGGAGAGGTAGCAATGGGGGACAATGAAATGGCAGAAGACCATAAGACATAGGAGTAGAATTAGGCCATTCAGCCCATCGAGTCCACTCCACCATTTCATCATGGCTGATCCCAGATCCCATTCAACCTCATACACCTGCCCTTTCACCATATCCCTTGATGCTCCGACCAATCAGGAATCTATCAATTTCTGCTATAAATATACCTTCGGACTTGGCTTCCACTGTAGTCTGTGGCAGAGCTTTCCATTGATTTACTACTCACTGAGTAAAAAAAAAAATCCTCCTAATTCTGTTCTGAAAGGTTGCCCCTCAATTTTGAGGCTGTGCACTCCAGTTCTGGATACTGCCCACCAGATGAAAGTTCCCCTCCGCTTCCACCTTATCTAGTCCCTTAACTTTCGGTAAGTTTCAATGAGATCCCCACACATTCTTCTAAATTCCAGTGAGTACAGACCCAAAGCTGTCAGATGCTCCTCATATGTTAACCCTCATATGGCAGACAAACTGAATAAGTATTTTACATGTCTTCAGAGTGGAAGAGTGGAAGACACTAGCAGTAAGTTCCCAGTATCAGGGGTCATGAAGTGTGTGAAGTTACCATAACAGGAGAGAAGGTTCTTGGAAAACAGAATGGTCTGCAGGTAGATAAGTCACCTGGATCAAATGTTGTACATACCTCAAAGGTTCTGAAGGAGGTGGCTGAAGAGATTGTGAAACATTAGTAATAATCTTCCAAGAATAACTAGATTCTGGAATGGTTCCGGAATGCTAAAACTTTGGAAATGTCACCCCACTCTTCAAGAAGGAAGAGAGGCAGAAGAAAGGAAACTATAGGCCAGTTAGTCTGACCTCAGTGGTTGAGAAGATGTTGTAGTGGATTATTAGGGATGAGGTCTCAGGCTCCTTGGTAGCACATGATAAAATGGTTTCCTCAAGGGAAGATCTTGCCTGATAAATCTGTTGGAATTCTTTGAAGAAATAACAAGCAGGACAGACAAAGAAGAAATGGTTGATGTTGTGTACTTGAATTTTCAGAAGGCCTTTGACCAGGTGCCACACATGAGGCTGCTTAACAAGCTAGGAGCTCTTGGTATTACAGGAGAGATTCTAGCACGTATAAAGTTGTGGCTGATTGGCAGGAAGCAAAGATTGGGAATAAAGGGAACCTTTTCTTGTTGGCTGTCGGTGACTAGTGGTGTTCCACAGGGGTCTTTGTTGGGACTGATTCTTCTTACATTATATGTCAATGATTTGGGTGATGGAATTGATGGCAGGAAATTGGGGCTGAGAGGGAAAATGGATCAGCTGTGATGAAATGGCAAAGCAGGCTCAATGGGTCAAATGGCCTAATTCTGCTTCTATATCTTATGGTCTTACTTGCAGTGATTTTCTTTGTATTGTTTTTACGGAAGTCACCTTGTAATACAAATCACATAATGCCCAATGTTTTTGTACCTTCCAGGAGGCACACTGAGTAGTGTCAGGGTAGAAGAGTCATTCTCACAATGTGGACTGCATATTTATGAGTCCATCTAACAGTCTCCTAAACACCATTATTGTATCTGCAACACACACAAAATATTGGAGGGATTCAGCAGATCTAGAGACGTTTAACAACACCTGAGCATTTCTATTTCACTGGACATTCCTCTTCTGGGAGAAAGATTCTGTCTGTCTCCTCTACTTTAGGCCTATCATAATTTTATAAACTTTAACCAGATCCTCCTTGAATTTCCACCATTTTAAGGGAAACCTAAAGTTATCTAACTTGTCCTGTTACTATAGCTCATACCGTCTCATCCAGGCAGCATCCTGATAAACCTTTTGAATTTGAATTGACTTCATTTTTTACATCCTTCACCTACATCAGTAAGAGTCTTTACATTACATCTCCATCTAAGTGTGCAAAATGCAATCATAGTAATTCATAATCATCTA
Source organism: Mobula birostris (assembly GCF_030028105.1). NCBI lineage: Eukaryota > Metazoa > Chordata > Chondrichthyes > Myliobatiformes > Myliobatidae > Mobula > Mobula birostris. Next base: position 91,511,639 of record NC_092371.1, on the reverse strand, counting down.
TAATAAATAAAACAGTCAATGTAATATAGAGTACTCTCAAGTCAGTGTGAGCTCATCAGTCTGATGGTCTGGTGGATGAAGCTGTCCCAGAGCCTGTTGGTCCTGGCTTTTATGCTGCAGTACTGCTTCCCGGATGGTAGCAGCTGGAATAGATTGTGGTTGGGATGGCTTGGGTTCCCAGTGATCCTACAGGCCCTTTTTACACACCTGTCCTTGTAAATGTCCTGAATCCACAGTCTGTGTAGATTGGTGATAACATATCCTCCTCGCTGACAATCAACACTGGCGCACCTCGGGGGTGTGTGCTTAGCCCACTGCTCTAATCTCTGTACGGCTAGGCATAGCTCAAATACCATCTGCAAATTTGCTGATGATACAACCATTGTTGGTAGAATCTCAGGTGGTGACGAGATGGCGTACAGGAGTGAGATATGCCAACTAGTGGAATGGTGCCACAGCAACCTCCTGGCACTCAACGTCAATAAGACGAAACAGCTGATTGCGGACTTCAGAAAGGGTAAGACGAAGGAGCACATACCAATCCTCATAGAGGGATCAGAGGTGGAGAGAGTGAACAGCTTCAAGTTCCTGGGTGTCAAGATCTCTGAGGATCTAACCTGGTCCCAACATATCGATGTAGTCATAAAGAAGGACAGACAGCGATTATACTTTATTAGGAGTTTGAAGAGATTTGGCATGTCAACAAATACATGCAAAAACTTCTATAGTTGTACCATGGAGAGCATTCTGACAGGCTGCATTACTGTCTGGTATAGAGGGGCTACTGCACAGGACCGAAAGAAGCTGCAGAAGGTTGTAAATCTAGTCAGCTCCATCTTGGGCACTAGCCTACAAAGTACCCAGGACATCTTTAGGGAGCGGTGTCTCAGAAAGGCAGTGTCCATTATTAAGGGCCTCCAGCACCCAGGGCCCCTTTTTCACCGTCACCATCAGGTAGGAGATACAGAAGCTTGAAGACACACACTCGGCAATTCAGGAACAGCTTCTTCCCCCTGTCATCCAATTCCTAAATGGACATTGAAATATTTGGACACTACCTCACTTTTTTAAATATACAGTATTTCTGTTTTGGCACATTTAAAAAAATCTATTCAATATATGTAATTGATTTACATGTTTATTTATTATTATTATTTTACTTATTATTGCTATTATTATTATTATTATTATTATTATTATTTTTCTCTCTCTGCTGTATTGCATTGAACTGCTGCTGCTAAAGTTAACAAATTTCACATCACATGCCGGTGTAATAAACCTGATTCTGATTCTGATTCTATTGTGCCCCTGTAGAAAGTTGTTAGGATTTGGGGGCCCATACCAAACTTCCTTAACCTGTTGCGCCTTTTTCACCACACAGCTGGTTTGTACAGATCACAAGGTCCTTGGTGACGTGGATGCTGAGCAACTTAAAACTCTTTACCCTCTCAACCCCAGATCCATTGATGTTAATAGGGATTAGCTTTTCTCCATTCCTCTTGTGGTCCACAACCAGCTCCTTTGTTTTTGTGACATTGAGGGAGAGATTGTTTTCTTGACAGCACTGTGTCAGAGACTGTCTGTATCTTTCCAAACTCTCCTTTTTCCTCTGTAATAGGGAGATTACAATACTCCATGTGCAGCCAAATCAAAATCCAATATAAATGGAACATTTATTTATTAAGATACAGGATAGCAACAAGCCCTTGCAGCCCACCAAGCCTGTGCCATCCAATTACATCCAATTAACCTACCGACCTGTGTGTCTTGGAATGTGGGAAGAAACTGGAGCACTCAGAGTAAGCACGCGTGATCACAGGGAGGCTGTACAAACTCCTTACAGCATTATACTACACTACCATGCAGTCCCATGTGAATTCCTTGTTTTTATACTCAGTGCTCTAACCAATGAAGGCCAGCATGCCATACACTTTCTTTACCACCATATCTACTTGCATGGCCACTTTCAAGGAGCTATGGATCTGGACCCAAGGGATCTCTGTACAGCCAGCCGGAATAATACCCTTCCATCTCAAACCTCTGTCTTCTATGGGCAAACCAATTCTGAATCCAAACTAGCAAGTCACCGTGGAAATCATGCTTCTGAAACTTCTTCTAGTGATCAGGCTACCATGAGGCACTCTGTCAAATGCCTGAATAAACTCCACATGAACAACATCCACTACTCTACCTTCATCAATCAATTTCGTCACCTCCTGAAAAGACTCTAGTTTTCAGCTTGCAAGACATGATCTGCCCTGCATGAAGCTATGCTAACTGTCCCTAATTAGTCTATGTTCTTCCAAATTCTCTCCAATAGCTTCCATAATACTGACATGAATATAACCAGAATTATCTCTACTTCCCTTCTTGAACAAAGGAACAATATTGGCTGATTTTCAATCTTCCAGGACCTCATGTGTTGCCGGTTCTCAGGATCACTATCTCAAAATAGAGGGTAGACCACATAGCAGTGAACTGGGGAGAAATTTCTTCAGTTTTTGGATTGCTCTGCCTTAGAGAGTCTTAGAGTTCAGTTTACTAATTTGGTCACAACAAAGATCAACAGATTGTTGAATATTAAAGGAATCAAGGGCGGCGGAGAATGAAGAGGAGGGAGTACATGTAAGCCCAGATAAGCAGTGCAAAAGAAGGGAATGGAGTACAGAGGTGTTTTATCAGCTTAACAGAGCACGAGGAGTGGAGGGAGTACACAGGTCTCCAGCTGGTGAGCCTAGATAAGCAGTGGAAGTGGGGGGGGGGGGTGTGGAATGCACAAGATTTTTATTGCTGTGATCAACAGTACTTTTAATACTTCCCAATTTTCTCCTAGTGTCCAAACAAAACTGACAGCCACAGATCTCCAGGGACTGATGTTTGCTGAGGACCCATCACATGCATCTGGCTCATTGCATAATACATTCACTTAGTCTAATTTCCAACCTCTTTGCCAAACACATTTAAACATCTTTTGTCTGTACAGTCACCTGCATCCCCTTTAAAAGATGTTATAAATCTTTTATTACTGCTGGCGTAACAATCTTACACTTGTCATCCCTGACATCATCTTAAGAAACTTCTCTACTTCTTCTGTAGCTTGGAAATCTTTCAGTAGAAAAATGAATATTTAGGAAAAAGCCAAAATTCTGCAAAATGATTCTGGAAACAGTGCATTTTAAATACTTACCAAGAAAGTCATTTGCAGAAATCAGATCATAATCCCAGAGCTGCAGCATGAGTACAGCAGGCTGCCGAAACTCTGATTCCTCCAAGGAAAAAATGGATTCTTTCTTCTTATAAACAATTTCTTTCTCCGTTGGCAAATAGTCAAAGCGAAAGACAAACCGCCAGTTGAAATTTCCTTCGCCAGTCAGAGAGTTAAAATGGACGTCAGTCTCTTGTTTATCATTTTCCAAGCCTTTCAACCAACTACAAAATTAAGCAATAATTTGACACATAAGATTTGTTTTTTCTGTGGGGCTAGCATTGTTGCTTTTTCCTAAATCTCATTCCGCTCTGAATTGTTCCCCCACATTGCCACATGGCTCTTATAAACTACTTGCAAGTCAATGAGGAGTTTCTTGGGTCGGGGTGGTGGGGGGAGGAAGTGAAAGTCAGTTGTGGGCTGGGGGGGGGTGTGGAAACAATATTAATTGAGTGGTTTATCCACATCATCCTGAAGAGAGCAGTGGATGTACCTACAGTATCCACTCTGATCAGTTAAGGGACATTCTCTAAACCAGTTCGGGATAGTTTAGGATTCAATTGTTCATTCAGCAAACGGAGAGGAGATATGACCCCCGCCCAAGCTTATCAGAGCTTTCATATAAAGATAAAAAGTTCTAAATCATCCCATGAACTCAACGACACAATGTGTATCACTCCATCACTTTCTCAAATCCACTTTTGCTCCTGGAACAATTCACTCTAAGCACCCCACACAGTTCTGTAAACCATCAGTCCGCAAGTGACGTCCAAATCATTCTATTAATCCCACCCACCCATCAGCACAATTCGCCACACCTCAAAAAATGTGGGAACACCCACCAGATCCATCCCCAAAAACAGTGGGAATATTCACCAACTCCAACCTCCAATTCATATTACCCTAAATAATGTGGGAACTCTCAGCAACTCCATCCTCCAATTCAGCACATCCTGAAATACAGTAGGAATATTCACCAACTCTATCCTCCAATTCAGCACATCCCAAAAACAGTGGTAATTCTCAACAAATCCATCCTCATATATCCTCACCATTCCCTTTCTCCATCCATCCCCACGATCTCCCATTCTCCATCAGTCCCCGGCGTCTCCCTTTATCCATCCATCCCCACCGTCTTCCCTTCTCTGTCTGTCCCCACCGTCTCCGTTTATCCATCAGTCCCCTCCATCATCTTTCTTCATCCGTCCCTACCGTCTCCCTTTCTCCATCAGTCCCCAACATCTCACTTTCTCCATCTGTCCCCACCATCTCCCTTTCTCCATCCGTGCCCACTGTCTCCCTTTCTCCATCCGTCCCCACTGTCTCAATTCCTGCATCCGTCCCTGCGTTTACCTTTCTCCATCAGTCCCCACCATCTCCCTTTCTCCATCTGTCCCCACTGTCTCCCTTTCTCCATCCGTCCCCACTGTCTCCCTTTCTCCATCCATCCCCACCATCTCCCTTTCTCCATCAGTCCCCACCATCTCCCTTTCTCCATCTGTCCCCACCGTCTCCCTTTCTCCATCCATCCCCACCGTCTCCCTTTCTCCATCCGTCCCCACCGTCTCCCTTTATCAATCAGTCCCCACCATCTCCCTTTCTCCATCCGTCACAACCGTCTCTGTTTATCCATCAGTCCCCACCATCATCTTTCTTCATCCATCCCTACCGTCTCCCTTTCTCCATCAGTCCCCACCGTCTCACTTTCTCCATCAGTCCCCACCATCTCAATTCCTGCATCCGTCCCTGCGTTTCCCTTTCTCCATCAGACCCCACCATCTCCCTTTCTCCATCTATCCCCACCATCTCCCTTTCTCCATCAGTCCCCACCGTCTCCTTTCTCCATCAGTCCCCACCATCTCCCTTTCTCCATCCGTGCCCACCGTCTCCCTTTCTCCATCAGTCCCCACCATCTCAATTCCTGCATCCGTCCCTGCATTTACCTTTCTCCATCAGTCCCCACCATCTCCCTTTCTCCATCTGTCCCCACTCTCTCCCTTTCTCCATCCATCCCCACTGTCTCCCTTTCTCCATCCATCCCCACCGTCTCCCTTTATCAATCAGTCCCCACCATCTCCCTTTCTCCATCCGTCACAACTGTCTCCCTTTATCAATCAGTCCCCACCATCTCCCTTTCTCCATCCGTCACAACTGTCTCCCTTTCTCCATCAGTCCCCACCATCTCCCTTTCCCCATCCGTCCCTACAGTCTCCCTTTCTCCATCTGTCCCCACCATCTCCCTTTCTCTATCAGTCACAACAATCTCCTTTCTTCATCCGTCCCTACTGTCTCCCTTTCTCCAACCGTCATGACCGTCTCCCTTTCTCCATCAGTACACCCAATCTCACTTCCTGCATCCGTCCCTGCGTTTCCCTTTCTCCATCACTCCCCACCATCTCTCTTTCTCCATCAGTCCTCACCATCTCCCTTTCTCCATCAGTCCCACCATCTCCCTTTCTCCATCTGCCCCCACTGTCTCCCTTTCTCCATCTGTCCCCACCGTCTCACTTTCTGCATCCGTCCCAACTGTCTCCATCTCTCCATCTGTTCCCAGCGTCTCCCTTTCTCCATGAGTCACACCATCTCCCTTTCTCTGTCTGTCCCCACTGTCTCCCTTTCTCCATACAACCCACCGTCTCCCTTTCTCCATCAGTCCCCACCATCTTCCTTTCTCCATCTGTCCCCACCGTCTACCATTCTCTGTCAGTCTCCACAATCTCCCTTTCTCCATCCATCCTTACCGTCTCCCTATCTCCATCAGTCCCCACCATCTCCTTTACTCCGATGGTCCCCACCGTCTCCATTTCTCCATCAGTCCCCACCGTCTCCCTTTCTCAGTCTGTCCCCACTGTCTCCCTTTCTCTGTCTATCCCCACCATCTCCCTTTCTCCATCAGTCCAAAACATCTCACTTTCTCCATCCATCTCCACCATCTCCCTTTCTCCATCAGTCCCCACTGTCTCCCTTTCTCCATCCGTGCCCACCATCTCCCTTTCTCCATCCGACCCACGGTCTACCATTCTCTATCAGTCCCCACTGCCTCCCTTTCTCCATCCATCCCCACCATTTCCCTTACTCCACCCGTCATGACTGTTCCCTTTCTGCATCTGTCCCTGCATCTCCCTTTCTCCATCCGTCCTCATCGTCTCCTTTTTTCCATCAGTCCCCACCGTCTCCCTTTCTCCGTCTATCTCCACAGTCTCTCTTTCTCCATCTATCGCCATCGTCTCCTTTTCTCCATCAGTCCCCACCATCTCCCTTTCTCTGTCTATCCCCACTGTCTCCCTTTCTCCATCCGTCCCCACCGTCTCCCTTTCTCCATCTGTCCCCACCGTATCCCTTTCTCCATCCATCAGGACCATCTCCCTTTCTCCAACAGTCCCCACTGTCTCCCTTTCTCCATTAGACCCCACCGTCTCCCTTTCTCCATCCATTCCTACAGTCTCCCTTTCTCCATCCATCCCCACCATCTCCATTTTCTGTCCCCACCATCACCCTTTCTCTATCAGTCCCCACAATCTCCTTTCTTCATCCGCCCCTACTGTCCCCCTTTCTCCATCCTTCACGACCGTCTTCCTTTCTCCATCAGTCCCCACCATCTCCCTTTCTCCATCGGTCCCCACCATCTCCCTTTCTGCATCCGTCCCAACTGTCTCCCTTTCTCAATTCATCCCCACTGTCTCCATTTCTCCTTTTGTTCTCACCGTCTCCCTTTCTCTATAAGTCCCCACTGTCTCCCTTCATCCATCTGTCCCCACCATCTCCCATTGTCTATCCGTCCCCACTGTCTCCTTTACTCCATTTGTCCCCATCGTCTCGCTTTCTCTATCAGTCCCCACACTCTCACTTTCTCCATCTGTCCCCATCGTCTCCTTTTCTCCATCCGTCCCCACTGTCTCACCTTCTCCATCTGTTCCAACTGTCTCCATTTCTGCATCCGTCCTCACCGTCTCCCTTTCTCTGTCTGTCCCCACCGTCTTCCTTTCTCCCTCTGTCCCAACAGTCTCCCTTTCTCCATCAGTCACCACCTGCTCTGTTTCTCCAACAGTCCCCACCGTCTCCCTTTCTCCATCAGTCCCCACCGTCTCCCTATCTCCATCAGTCCCACCTGTCTCCCTTTCTCCATCAGTCCCCACCATCTCCATTTCTGCATCCGTCCCCACCGTCTCCCTTTCTCCATCCGTCCCCTCCGTCTCACTTTCTGCAACAGTCCCCACCATCTCCTTTACCCCAATCGTACCCACTGTCTCCATTTCTCTATCAGTCTCCACTGTCTACCTTTCTCTGTCCGTCCCCACTATCTTCCTTTCTCTGTCTATCCCCACCATCTCACTTTCTCCATCAATCCCCACTGTCTCCCTTTCTCTATCTGTCCCCACCGTCTCCCTTTCTCCATCCGTGCCCACCGTCTCCCTTTCTCCATCAGTCCCCACCATCTCAATTCCTGCATCCGTCCCTGCATTTCCCTTTCTCCATCAGTCCCCACAATCTCCCTTTCTCCATCCGTCACAACCTTCTCCGTTTATCCATCAGTCCCCACCATCATCTTTCTTCATCCGTCCCTACCGTCTCCCTTTCTCCATCAGTCCCCACCGTCTCACTTTCTCCATCAGTCCCCACCATCTCAATTCCTGCATCCGTCCCTGCATTTCCCTTTCTCCATCTATCCCCACCATCTCCTTTTCTCCATGAGTCCCCACCGTCTCCCTTTCTCCATCAGTCCCCACCATCTCCCTTTCTCCATCCGTGCCCACCGTCTCCCTTTCTCCATCCGTCCCCTCCGTCTCACTTTCTGCAACAGTCCCCACCATCTTCTTTACTCCAATCGTACCCACCGTCTCCCTTTCTCCATCTGTCCCCACCATCTACCATTCTCTGTCAGTCTCCACAATCTCCCTTTCTCCATCCATCCCTACCGCCTCCCTATCTCCATCAGTCCCCACCATCTCCTTTACTCCGATGGTCCCCACCGTCTCCCTTTCTCTGTCTGTCCCCACTATCTCCCTTTCTCTGTCTACCCCCACCATCTCCCTTTCTCCATCAGTCCCCAACATCTGACTTTCTCCATCCATCACCACCATCTCCCTTTCTCCATCAGTCCCCACCCTCCCTTTCTCCATCTGTCCCCACCATCTCCCATTGTCTATCCGTCCGCACCGTCTCCTTTACTCCATTCGCCCCCACCATCTCCCTTTCTCTATCAGTCGCCACCGTCACCCTTTCTCTGTCTGTCCACACTGCCTCCCTTTTTCCGTCTATCCCCACCATCTCCCTTTCTCCTTCAGTCCCCACCGCCTCCCTTTCTCCGTCTATCTCCACAGTCTCCCTTTCTACATCTGTCCCCATCGTCTCCTTTTCTCCATCAGTCCCCACCACCTCCCCTTCTCCATCCGTCCCCACCGTCTCACTTTCAACATCCGTCTCGACTGTCTCCATTTCTGCATCTGTCCCCACCGTCTCCCCTTCTCTGTCTGTCCCCACCGTCTTCCTTTCTCCCTCTGTCCCAACAGTCTCCCTTTCTCCATCAGTCACCACCTGCTCCGTTTCTCCAACAGTCCCCACCGTCTCCCTTTCTCCATCAGTCCCCACCATCTCCCTATCTCCATCAGTCCCACCTGTCTCCCTTTCTCCATCAGTCCCCACCGTCTCACTTTCTCCATCCGTCCCTACTGTCTCCATTTCTGCATCCGTCCCCACCGTCTTCCTTTCTCCCTCTGTCCCAACGGTCTCCCTTTCTCCATCAGACACCACCTGTTCCGATTCTCCAACAGTCCCCACCGTCTTCCTTTCTCCATCAGTCCCCACCATCTCCCTATCTCCATCAGTCCCACCTGTCTCCCTTTCTCCATCAGTCCCACCCGTCTCCCTTTCTCCATCGGTCCGCACTGACTCCCTTTCTCCATCAATCCCCACCGTCTCACTTTCTGCAACAGTCCCCACCATCTCCTTTACTCCGATTGTCCCCACCGTCTCCATTTCTCCATCAGTCCTCACTGTCTCCCTTTCTCTGTCTATCCCCACCATCTCCCTTTCTCCATCAGTCCCCAATATCTCACTTTCTCCATCCGTCACCACCATCTCACTTTCTCCATCAGTCCCCACCGTCTCCCTTTATTCATCTGTCCCCACCATCTCCCATTGTCTATCCGTCCCCACTGTCTCCTTTACTCCATTTGTCCCCACCATCTCCCTTTCTCTATCAGTCGCCACCGTCTCCCTTTCTCCTTCCGTCCCCACTGCCTCCCTTTCTCCGTCTATCTCCACAGTGTCCCTTTCTACATCTGTCCCCATCGTCTCCTTTTCTCCATCAGTCCCCACTGCCTCCCCTTCTCCATCCGTCCCCATCGTCTCACTTTCTCCATCCGTCTCAACTGTCTCCATTTCTGCATCCGTCCCCACCGTCTCCCTTTCTCTGTCTGTCCCCATCGTCTTCCTTTCTCCTTCTGTCCCAACAGTCTCCCTTTCTCCATCAGTCACCACCAGCTCCGTTTCTCCAACAGTCCCCACCGTCTCTCTTTCTCCATCAGTCCCCACCATCTCCCTATCTCCATCAGTCCCACCTGTCTCCCTTTCTCCATCAGTCCCCACCATCTCCATTTCTGCATCCGTCCCCACCATCTCCCTTTCTCTGTCTGTCCCCACCATCTCCCTTTCTCCATCCATCCCCTCCGTCTCACTTTCTGCAACAATCCCCACCATCTTCTTTACTCCAATCGTACCCACCGTCTCCATTTCTCCATCAGTCCCCACTGTCTACCTTTCTCTGCCTGTCCCCACTGTCTCCCTTTCTCTGTCTATCCCCACTATCTCCCTTTCTCCACCAGTCCCCACCATCTCACTTTCTGCATCCGTCCCTACCATCTCCTTTACTACATTCGTCCCCACCGTCTCCATTTCTCCATCAGTCCCCACTGTCTCCCTTTCTCCATCTGACCCACCGTCTACCATTCTCTATCAGTGCCCACCGTCTCACATTCTCTGTCTATCCCCACCATCTCCCTTTGTCCATCAGTCCCCACCGTCTCCTTTTCTCCATCCGTCCTCACCGTCTCCCTTTCTCCATCTGTCCCCATCGTCTCCCTTTCTCCATCCGTCATGACAGTTTCCTTTTTCCATCAGTCAGCACCATCTCTCTTTTTCCATCCGTCCCCACAGTCTCCCTTTCTCCATCTGTCCCCACCATCTCCCTTTCTCTATCAGTCCCCACAATCTCCTTTCTTCATCCGTCTCTACAGTCTCCCTTTCTCCGTCAGTCCCCACCATCTCACTTCCAGCATCCATCCCCATATTTCCCTTTCTCCATCAGTCGCCACCATCTCGCTTTCTCCATCAGTCCCCACCATCTCACTTTCTCCATCTGTCCCCACTGTCTCCCTTTCTCCATCCGTCCCCACCATCTCCCTTTCTCCATTTGTCCCCACTGTCTCCCTTTCTCCATCCGTCCCCACTGTCTCACTTTCTACATCCATCCCAATTTTCTCCATTTCTCCATTTGTCCCCACTGTCTCCATTTCTCGATCTGTTCCCACCGTCTCCCGTTCTCCATCAGTCCCCACTGTCTACCTTTCTCTGTCTGTCCCCATTGTCTCCCTTTCTCTGTCTATTCCCACTATCTCCCTTTCTCCATCAGTCCCCACCATCTCACTTTCTCCATCCGTCACCACCATCTCACTTTCTCCATCAGTCTCCACTGTCTCCCTTTCTCTATCTGTCCCCAGTGTCTCCCTTTCTCCATCTGACCCACCGTCTACCATTCTCTATCAGTCCCCATCGTCTCCCGTTTTCTGTCTATCCCCACCATCTCCCTTTGTTCATCAGTCCCCACCGTCTCCTTTCCTCCATCCGTCCCCACCATCTCCCTTTCTCCACCTGTCTCCATCATCTCCCTTTCTCCATCCGTCATGACAGTTTCCTTTTTCCATCAGTCAGCACCATCTCCCTTTCTCCATTCGTCTCCACAGTCTCCCTTTCTCCATCTGTCCCCACCATCTGCCTTTCTCTGTCAGTCCCCACAATCTTTCTTCATCCATCTCTACAGTCTCCCTTTCTCCGTCAGTCCCCACCATCTCACTTCCAGCATCCATCCCCACATTTCCCTTTCTCCATCAGTCCCCACCGTCTCCTTTCTCCATCAGTCCCCACCATCTCGCATTCTCCATCTGTCCCCACTGTCTCACTTTCTACATCCATCCCAATTGTCTCCATTTCTCCATTTGTCCCCACTGTCTCCCTTTCTCCATACAACCCACCATCTCCCTTTCTCCATCAGTTCCCACCGTCTCCCTTTCTCCATCAGTCCCCACCATCTCGCATTCTCCATCTGTCCCCACTGTCTCACTTTCTACATCCATCCCAATTGTCTCCATTTCTCCATTTGTCCCCACTGTCTCCCTTTCTCCATACAACCCACCATCTCCCTTTCTCCATCAGTTCCCACCGTCTCCCTTTCTCCATCAGTCCCCACCATCTCCCTTTCTGCATCCGTCCCAATTGTCTCCCTTTCTCCATCAGTCCCTACCATCTCCCTTTCTCCATCTGTCCCCACTGTCTCCCTATCTCTATCTGTCTCCACCATCTCCCTTTCTCCATCAGTTCCCACCGTCTCCCTTTGTCCTTCTGTCCCCACCGTCTACCGTTGTTTATCAATCCCCACCATCTCCCTTTCACTGTCTGTCCCCAATGTCTCCCTTTCTCCATCCAACCCCACCGCCTCCCCATCTCCATCAGTCCCCACCATCTCTCTTTCTGCATCCGTCCCCACCGTCTTCTTTACACCAATCGTCCGCACCGTCTCCATTTCTCCATCAGTACCCACCGTCTCCCTTTCTCTTTCTGTCCCCATTGTCGTTCTTTCTCTGGCTATCCCCACCATCTCCCTTTCTCCATCAGTACCCAACATCTCACTTTCTCCATCTGTCCCTACCATCTCCCTTTCTCCATCAGTCCCTACTGTCTCCCATTCTCTATCAGTCCCCACCGTCTCCCTTTATCCATCCGTCCCCACCATTTCACTTTCTCTGTCCGTCATGACTGTCTCCCTTTCTGCATCCGTCCCTGCGACTCCCTTTCTCCATCCGTCCTCATCATCTCCTCTTTTCCATCAGTCCCCACCGTCCCCCTTTCTCCTTCTGTAGCCATCATCTCCTTTTCTGCATCAGTCCCCACCATCTGCCTTTCTCTGTGTTTCCCCACCATCTCCGTTTCTCCAGCAGACCCTACCACCTCCCTTTCTCCGTTAGTCCACACCGTCTCCCTTTCTCCATCGGTCCCAACCATCTCCCTTTCTCCATCAGTCCCCACCGTTTCCCTTTCTCCAACTGTCCCCTCCGTCTCACTTTCTCTATCAGTCCGCACCGTCTCCCTTTCTCTGTCTGTCCCCACCGTCTCCCTTTCTCCATCAATTCCCACCGTCTCCCTTTCTCCATCTGTCCCCACCGTCTACCATTGTCTATCAGTCCCCACCGTCTCTCTTTCTCTGTCAATCCCCACTGTCTCCCTATCGCCATCCAACCCTACCATCTCCCTATCTCCATCAGTCCTCACCGTCTCACTTTCTGTATCCGTCACCACCGTTTCCTTTACTCCAATCCTCCGCACCGTCTCGATTTCTCTGTCTGTCCATCTGTCCCCACTGTCGCTTTTCCTCTGTCTATCCCCACCATCTCCCTTTCTCCAGCAGTACCCAACATCTCACTTTCTCCATCTGTTCCCACCAAATCTCTTTCCCCATCAGTCTCCACTGTCTCCCTTTCTCCATCAGTCCCACCATCTCCCTTTCTCCATCTGCCCCCACTGTCTCCCTTTCTCCATCTGTCCCCACTGTCTCACGTTCTGCATCTGTCCCGACTGTCTCTATTTGTCCATCTGTTCCCAGCGTCTCCCTTTCTCCATTAGTCTCCATCATCTCCCTTTTTCTGTCTGTCCCCACTGTCTCCCTTTCTGCATCCGTCCCTGCGACTCCCTTTCTCCATCCGTCCTCATCGTCTCCTTTTTTCCATCAGTCTCCACTGTCTCCCTTTCTCCTTCTGTCGCCATCATCTCTTTTTCTCCATCAGTCTCCGCCGTCTCCCTTTCTCTGCCTTTCCCCACCATCTCCTTTCCTCCATCAGTCCGCTCCGTCTCACTTTCTCTATCAGTGCACGTCGTCTCCCTATCTCTGTCTGTCCCCACTGTATCCCTATCTCCATCAGTTCCCACCGTCTCCCTTTCTCCATCTGTCCCCACCGTCTACCATTGTCTATCAGTCCCCACCGTCTCCCTTTCTCTGTCTGTCCCCACTGTCTCACTTTCTACATCCATCCCAATTGTCTCTATTTCTCCATTTGTCCCCACTGTCTCCCTTTCTCTGTCTATCCCCACTATCTCCCTTTCTCCATCAGTCCCCAACATCTCACTTTCTCCATCTGTCCCCACTGTCTCCCTTTCTCTATCTGTCCCCACTGTCTCCTTTTCTCCATCTGACCCACCGTCTACCATTCTCTATCAGTCCCCATCGTCTCCTGTTCTCTGTCTATCCCCACCATCTCCCTTTGTCCATCGGTCCCCACCATCTCCTTTTCTCCATCCGTCCCCACCATCTCCCTTTCTCCACCTGTCCTCATCGTCTCCCTTTCTCCATCCGTCCCCACAGTTTCCTTTTCTCCATCTGTCCCCACCATCTCCCTTTCTCTATCAGTCCCCACAATCTCCTTTCTTCATCCGTCTCTACAGTCTCCCTTTCTCCGTCAGTCCCCACCATCTCACTTCCAGCATCCATCCCCACATTTCCCTTTCTCCATCAGTCCCCACCGTCTCCTTTCTCCATCAGTCCCCACCATCTCGCTTTCTCCATCTGTCCCCACCATCTCCCTTTCTCTATCTGTCCCCACCGTCTCCCTTTCTCCATCTGTTCTCATCGTCTCCCCTTCTCCATCAGTCCCCACCATCTCCCTTTCTCCATCTGTCCTCATCGTCTCCCTTTCTCCATCAGTCCCCATCTCCCTTTCTCCATCTGTCCTCATCCTCTCCCTTTCTCCATCAGTCCCCAATGTCTCCCTTTCTCCATCTTCCCCACCTTCTCCCCTTCTCCATCCGTCCCTACTGTCTCCCTTTCTCCCTCTCTCCCAAAATTCTCCCTTTCTCCATCAGTCACCACCTTCACCGTTTCTCCAACAGTCCCCACCGTCTCACTTTCTCCATCAGTCCCACCCGTCTCGCTTTCTCCCTCAGTCTCCACTGTCTCCCTTTCTCTATCCATCCCCACCATCTCCATATCTCCATCCAACCCACCGTCTACTATTCTGTATCAGACCCACCGTCTCCCTTTCTCCATCCATCCCCACCATCTCCCTTTCTCCATCCATCATGACTGTCTCCCTTTCTGCATCCGTCCCTGCGATTCCCTTTCTCCATCCGTTCCCACCATCTCCTTCCCCATGTTCCCACCATCCCCCTTTCTTCATCCGTCCCCACCCTATCACTTTCTGCATCCGTCCCCGCGTCTCCCTTTCTCCATCAGTCCCCACCGTCTCCCTTTCTCCATCTGTTTGCACCATCTCCTTTTCTCCATCTGTTTCCACCATCCCCCTTTCTTCATCTGTCCCCACCGTCCCCCTTTCTGCATCCGTCCCCATTGTCTCCTTTTCTCCATCAGACCCCACCGCCTCCCTTTCTCCATCCGTCCCCACCGTCTCGCTTTCTGCATCTGTCCTCACCGTCTCCTTTTCTCCATAAGTCCCCAACGTCTCCCTTTCTGCATCTGTCGCCATTGTCTCCTTTTCTCCATCAGACCCCACCGCCTCTCTTTCTCCATCCGTCCCAACTGTCTCCATTTCTGCATCCATCCCCACCATCTCCCTTTCTCCATCTGTCCCAACGGTCCCCCTTTCTCCATCACTTACCACCTGCTCCATTTCTCCAACAGTCCTCACTGTCTCCTTTTCTCCATAAGTCCCCAACGTCTCCCTTTCTCCATCAGTCCCCACCTTCTTCCTTTCTCCATCCGTCCCCTCCGTCTCCCTTTCTACATCCGTTCCCACCGTCTCCCTTTCTCCATCTGTCCCCACTGCCTCCCTTTCTCCATCCGTCCCCACCATCTCCCTTTCTCCATCCGCCCCCACTGTCTCCCTTTCTCCATCTGTCCCCACCTTCTTCCTTTCTCTATCTGTCACAACTGTCTCCCTTTCTGCATCCGTCCCCACATCTCCCTTTCTCCATCCCTCCTTACCGTCTCCTTTTCTGCATCAGTCCCAGCCGTCTCCCTTTCTCCGTTTGTCCCCACTGTCTCCCTTTCTCCATCCGTCCCCACCATCTCACATTCTGCATCCATCCCGACCGTCTCCCTTTCTCTATCAGTCCCGACTGTCTCCCAGTCTCCATCAGTCCCCACTGTCTCCCTTTCTGCATCCGTCCCCACATCTCCCTTTCTCCATCCCTCCTTACCGTCTCCTTTTCTGCATCAGTCCAAGCCATCTCCCTTTCTCCGTTTGTCCCCACTGTCTCCCTTTCTCCATCCGTCCCCACCGTCTCACATTCTGCATCTGTCCCGACCGTCTCCCTTTCTCTATCAGTCCCGACTGTCTCCCTGTCTCCATCAGTCCCCACTGTCTCCCTTTCTGCCTCTGTCCCCACCATCTCCCATTGTCTATCCAACCCCACCGTCTCCCTTTCTCCATCAGTGGCCACCGACTCCCTTTCTCTGTCTGTCCACACTGTCTCCCTTACTCAGTCTATCTCGACCATCTCCCATTCTCCATCAGTCTCCACCATCTCACTTTCTCCATCCGTCCCCACCATCTCCCTTTCTACATTTGTCCTTATCATCTCCTTTTCTCCATCAGACCCCACCGCCTCCCTTTCTCCATCTGTACCCACCATCTAGCTTTCTCCCTCTGTTCCCACAGTCTCCCTTTCTCCATCACTCACCACTTTCCTCCTTTCTCCAACAGTCCCCACCATCTCCCTTTCTTCATCCGTCCCCACCGTCTCCCTTTCTGCATCCGTCCCCATTGTCTCCTTTTCTCCATCAGACTCCACCGCCTCCCTTTCTCCATCCGTCCCCACCGCCTCCCTTTCTCCATCCGTCCCCACCGTCTCCCTTTCTGCATCCGTCCTCACCGTCTCCTTTTCTCCATAAGTCCCCAACGTCTCCCTTTCTCCATCAGTCCCCACCTTCTCCCTTTCTCCATCCATTCCCACCGTCTCCCTTCCTCCATCCGTTCCCACCGTCTCCCTTTCTCCATCTGTCCCCTCCGTCTCCCTTTCTACATCCGTTCCCACCATCTCCCTTTCTCCATTTGTCCCCCCCATCTCCCATTGTCTATCCAACCCCACTGTCTCCCTTTCGCCATCAGTCGCCACCAACTCCCTTTCTCTGTCTGTCCACACTGTCTCCCTTTCTCAGTCTATCCCGACCATCTCTCATTCTCCATCAGTCTCCACCATCTCACTTCCTCCATCCATCTCCACCATCTCCCTTTCTCCATCAGTCCCCACCGTCTCCCTTTCTCCATCCGTCCCCATCGTCTCCCTTTCTCCATCTGTTCCCACCTTCTTCCTTTCTCTATCCGTCACAACTGTCTCCCGTTCTGCATCCGTCCCCACATCTCCCTTTCTCCATCCCTCCTCACCGTCTCTTTTTCTGCATCAGTCCCAACCGTCTCCCTTTCTCTGTTTGTCCCCACTGTCTCCCTTTCTCCATCCGTCCCCACCGTCTCACATTCTGCATCCGTCCCGACCGTCTCCCTTTCTCCATCATTCCCGACTGTCTCCCTGTCTCCATCAGTCCCCACTTTCTGCCTTTCTCCATCAGTCCCCACCATCTCCCTTTCTGCATCTGTCCCCACCATCTCCCATTGTCTATCCAACCCCACCGTCTCCCTTTCTCCATCAGTCACCACTGACTCCCTTTCTCTGTCTGTCCACACTGTCTCCCTTTCTCAGTCTATCCCGACCATCTCCCATTCTCCATCAGTCTCCTCCTTTTGTCCCCACTGTCTCCCTTTCTCCATCCGTCCCCATCGTCTCCCTTTCTCCATCTGTTCCCACCTTCTTCCTTTCTCTATCCGTCACAACTGTCTCCCTTTCTGCATCCGTCCCCACATCTCCCTTTCTCCATCCCTCCTCACCGTCTCTTTTTCTGCATCAGTCCCAACCGTCTCCCTTTCTCTGTTTGTCCCCACTGTCTCCCTTTCTCCATCCGTCCCCACTGTCTCACATTCTGCATCCGTCCCGACCGTCTCCCTTTCTCCATCATTCCCGACTGTCTCCCTGTCTCCATCAGTCCCCACTTTCTGCCTTTCTCCATCCGTCCCCACCATCTCCCTTTCTCCATCAGTCCCCACCGTCTCCCTTTCTCCGTCTATCTCCACCGTCTCCCTTTCTACATCTGTCCCTATCGTCTCCTTTTCTCCATCAGACCCCACCGCCTCACTTTCTCCATCTGTCCCAACTGTCTCCATTTCTGCATCCGTCACCACCGTCTGTCTTTCTCCGTCTGTCCCCACCGTCTCCTTTTCTTCCTCTGTCCCAACAGTCTCCCGTTCTCCATCAGTCACCACCTGCTCTATTTCTCCAACAGTCCCCACCGTCTCCCTTTCTCCAACAGTCCCCACCATCTCCCTAGCTCCATCAGTCCCACTTGTCTCCCTTTCCCCATCAGTCTCCACCATCTCCACTTCTCCATCGGTCCACACTGTCTCCCTTTCTCTGTCTGTTCCCACTGTCTCCCTTTCTCCATCCGTCCCCTCCGTCTCACTTCCTGCAACAGTCCCCACTGTCTCCTTTACTCCAATCGTACCCACCGTCTCCATTTCTCAATCAGTCCCCACTGTCTACCTTTCTCTGTCCGTCCCCACTGTCTCACTTTTTCTATCTGTCCCCACCGTCTCCCTTTCTCCATCCGACCCACCGTCTCCCTTTCTCTGTCTATCCCCACCATCTCCCTTTGTCCATCAGTCCCCACCGTCTCCTTTTCTCCATCTGTCCCCACCGTTTCCCCTTCTCCATCCGTAACGACAATTTCCCACTCTCCATCAGTCAGCACCATCTCCCTTTCTCCATCTGTCCCCAACATCTCCCTTTCTCTATCAGTCCCCACAATCTCCTTTCTTCATCTGTCACTACTGTCACCCTTTCTCCGTCAGTCCCCATCATCTCACTTCCAGCATCCATCCCCGCGTTTCCCTTTCTCCATCAGTCCCCACCATCTCCCTCCTCTGTCTGTCCCCACTGTCTCCCTTTCTCTGTATATCCCCACCATTTCCCTTTCTCCACCTGTCCCCACCATCTACCTTTTTCCCTCTGTTCCAACAGTGTCTCTTTCTCCATCAGTCACTACCTTGCCCCTTTCTCCAACAGTCCCCACCGTCTCCCTTTCTGCATCCGTCCCCATCGTCTCCTTTTCTCCATCAGACCCCACCACCTCCCTTTCACCATCCGTCCCCACCATCTTACTTTCTCCATCCGTCCCAACTGTCTCCATTTCTGCATCCGTCCCCACCGTCTCCCTTTCTCCCTCTGTCCCCACCGTCTGCCTTTCTCCCTCTGTCCCAACAATCTCCCTTTCTCCATCACTCACCACCTGCTCCATTACTCCAACAGTCCCCACCGTCTCCCTTTCTCCATCCGTCCCCACCGTCTCCCTTTCTGCATCCGTCCTCACCGTCTCCTTTCCTCCATAAGTCCCCAACGTCTCCCTTTCTCCATCTGTCCCCACCATCTCCCTTTCTCCATCTGTCGCCACCTTCTTCCTTTCTCCATCCGTCACGACTGTCTCCCTTTCTGCATCCATCCCCACATCTCCCTTTCTCCATCCCTCCTCACCGTCTCCTTTTCTGCATCAGTCCCAACCGTCTCCCTTTCTCCGTTTGTCCCCACTGTCTCCCTTTCTGCATCTGTCCCCACCATCTCCCATTGTCTATCCGATCCACCGTCTCCTTTACTCCATTCATCCCCACCGTCTCCCTTTCTCCATCCGTCCCCACCATCTAACTTTCTCCATCAGTCCCCACCGTCTCCCTTTCGCTGTCTATCTCCACAGTCTCCCTTTCTACATCTGTCCCAACAGTCTCCCTTTCCCCATCAGTCCCCACCATCTCCATTTCTCCAACAGTCCCCACCATCTCCCTATCTCCATCAGTCCCACCTGTCTCCCTTTCCCCATCAGTCCCCACCGTCTCTATTTCTCTATCGGTCCGCACTGTCTCCCTTTCTCCATCCGTCCCCTCCGTCTCACTTTCTGCAACAGTCCCCACCGTCTCTTTTATTCCAATCATACCCACCGCCTCCATTTCTCCATTAGTCCCCACAGTGTACCTTTCTCTGTCCGTCCCCACTGTCTCCCTTTCTCTGTCTATTCCCACCATCTCCTTTTCTCCATCAATCCCCAACAGCTCACTTTCTCCATCCGTCGCCACCATCTCACTTTCTCCATCAATCCCCACTGTCTCCCTTTCTCTATCTGTCCCCACCGTCTCCCTTTCTCCATCCGACCCACCGTCTCCCGTTCTCTGTCTATCCCCACCATCTCCCTTTGTCCATCAGTCCCCCTCGTTCCTTTTCTCCATCCGTCCCCACCGTCTCCCTTTCTCCATCCGTTACGACAGTTTCTCATTCTCCATCAGTCAGCACCATCTCCCTTTCTCCATCCATCTCCACAGTCTCCCTTTCTCCATCTGTCCCCACCATCTCCTTTCTTCATCCGCCCCTACTGTCCCCCTTTCTCCATCCTTCATGACTGTCTTCCTTTCTCCGTCAGTCCCCACCATCTCACTTCCAGCATCCATCCCCGCGTTTCCCTTTCTCCATCAGTCCCCACCGTCTCCCTCCTCTGTCTGTCCCCACCGTCTCCCTTTCTCCATCAGTCACCACCGTCTCTTTTCTCCATCCGTCCCCATCGCCTCCCTTTCTCCATCTGTCCCCACCGTCTCCCTTTCTCCATCCATTACGACAGTTTCCCATTCTCCATCAGTCAGCACCATCTCCCTTTCTCCATCCGTCCCCACAGTCTCCCTTTCTCCATCAGTCCCCACCATCTCACTTCCAGCATCCATCCTTGCGTTTCCCTTTCTCCATCAGTCCCCACTGTCTCCCTTTCTCCATCCGTCCCCACCGTCTCACTTTCTGCATCCGTCCCAATTGTCTCCCTTTCTCCATTCGTCCCCAATGTCTCCATTTCTCCATCTGTTCCCATCGTCTCCCTTTCTCCATCAGTCCCCACTGTCTCGCTTTCTCTGTCTATCTCCACCGTCTCCCTTTCTCCATCTGTTCCCACTGTCTCCCTATCTCTATCCGTCTCCACCGTCTCCCTTTCTCCATCCGACCACCGTCTACCATTCTCTATAGTCTCCACCATCTCCCTGTCTCCATCCGTCCCCAACGTCTCCCTTTCTCCATCCATCATGACTGTCTCTCTTTCTCCATCCGTCCTCATCGTCTCCTTTTCTCCATCCGTCCCCACCATCTCTCTTTCTCTGTCAGTCCCCACCATCTCACTTTCTGCATCCGTCCCCAGCGTGTCCTTTAGTCCATTCGTTTTCACCGTCTCTCTTTCTCCATCAGTCCCCACTGTCTTGTTCCTCTGTCTCCCTTTCTCTGTCTATCCCCACCATCTCCCTTTGTCCATCAGTCCCCACTGTCTTGCTTTCTGTCTATCTCCACCGTCTCCCTTTCTCCATCTGTTTCCACTGTCTCCCTATCTCTATCCGTCTCCACCGTCTCCCTTTCTCCATCCGACCACCGTCTACCATTCTCTATAGTCTCCACCGTCTCCCTGTCTCCATCCGTCCTCATCGTCTCCTTTTCTCCATCCGTCCCCACCATCTCTCTTTCTCTGTCAGTCCCCACCATCTCACTTTCTGCATCCGTCCCCAGCGTGTCCTTTAGTCCATTCGTTTTCACCGTCTCTCTTTCTCCATCAGTCCCCACTGTCTTGTTCCTCTGTCTCCCTTTCTCTGTCTATCCCCACCATCTCCCTTTGTCCATCAGTCCCCACCATCTCAATTTCTCCATCCGTCCCTACCATCTCCCTTTCTCCAGCAGTCCCCACCGTCTCTCTTTCTCTATCCGTTCGCACTGTCTCCCTTTCTCCATCCGACCCATTGTCTACTATTCTCCATCTGTCCACACCTTCTCCCTTTCTCCATCAGTCCCCACCTTCTCCCTTTCTCCATCAGTCCCAAAAGACTCCCTTTCTCCATCTGTTCTCAACATCTCCCTTTCTCTGTCCGTCCTCACTGTCTCCATTTCTGCATCCATCTCCATCGTCTCGCTTTCTCTATCTGTCCCCACCGTCCCACTTTCTCTGTCTGTCCCCATCGTTTCCCTTTCTACCTCTGTCCCCATGGTCTCCCTTTCTCCATCAGTCACCACATTCTCCCTTTCTCCATCCGTCCCCACCATCTCCTTTTCTCTGTCTGTCCACTCTGTCTCCCTTTCTCCATTTGTTCCCACCATCCCCATTTCTTCATCCGTCCCCACCATCTCCCTTTCTCCATCCGTCCCCACCGTCTCTTTGTCCATCTGTCCCCAACATCTCCCTTTCTCCATCAGTCCCACACGTCTCCCTTTCTCCATGAGTCCCCACAGTCTCTCTTTCTCCCTCTGTCCGCACAGTCTCCCTTTCTCCATCAGTCACCACCTTCTCCCTTTCTCCAACTGTCCCCAGTCTCCCTTTCTCCATCCGTCCCCACCATCTCCTTTTCTCCCTCTGTCCCCACAGTCTCCCTTTCTCCATCCGTCCTCACCATTTCCCTTTCTCCATCAGTCCCCACCGTCTCCCTTTCTCTGTCTGTCCCCACCATCTCCCTTTCTCTGTCCCCACCATGTCCCTGTATCCATTTGTCGCCACCATCTCACTTTCTCCATACGTCCCCGCCATCTCCCTTTCTCCATCAGTCCCCACCATCTCCCTTTATCCATCCATCCCCACCGTCTTCCTTTCTCCATCCTACCCACCATCTATCATTCTCTATCATTCCCCACCGTCTCCCTATCTCCATCCGTCCCTACCATTTCCCTTTCTCCATCGGTCATGACTCTCTCCCTTTCTGTATCTGTCCCCACATCTCTCTTTCTCCATCTGTCCTCACTGTCTCCCTTTCTCCATCAGTCCCCACCGTCTCCCTTTCTCCGTCTATCTCTACCGTCTCCCTTTCTCTTTCTGTCTCCATCATCTCCTTTTCTCCATCAGTCCCCATCATCTCACTTTCTCCATCAATCCCTACCATCTCCCTTTCTCTGTCTGTCCCCACTGTTTCCCTTTCTCCATCCATCCCCACCATCTCCTTTTCTCGAACTGTTCCCCACCGTCTCTTTTTCTCTGTCAGTCCCCGTCTCCCTTTCTCCATCTGTCCACACCATCTCCCTTTCTTCGTCTATCCCCACCGTCTCCCTTTCTCCATCATTCCCCATCGTCACACTTTCTCCATCCGTCCCCACAGGCTACCTTTCTCCGTCTGTCACCACCGTCTCCCTTTCTCTGTTTGTCCTCACAGTCTCCCTCTCCCTTTCTCTGTCTGTCCCCACTGACTCTCTTTCTCCATCAGTCCCCAACGTCTCCCTTTCTCCATCAGTCCCCAACGTCTCCCTTTCTCCTTTCGTCCCCACCGTCTCACTTTCTTCATCTGTCCCCTCCATCTCCCTTTCTCTGTCTGTCTCCTTTGTCCCCCTGGGGATAATAGATGGAGAAAGGGAGATGGTTCAGACAGATGGAGAAAAATGGATGGTTGGGAAGGATGGGAAAATGAAATGGTGGGGACATATGAAGAAAGGGAGATGGTTCAGACAGAGAGATCTGGCTGGTAATACTTCTGCGCAACAAGAGACTCTAAATTTATGTTTGCTTAGTACCCTTTGATGTAGATATCACTGGATCGGGCTCCTGTCAGTGGATTCACATCATCAAGTGGCACATCGTCTGTGTTCCAGATAATAACTCTCATCTCGTAGCTAATCAACACAGGACATTAAATAATAAACATGAGTAATAGCGAAATGGTGCAGTAAATTAATCACAATAGACAAAAGAAAAAATATTCCTTGATTTTACAATGGTACTTAAATATTTCTCTGAACTGTGAATAATCAGAAACAAATTCAAATAGTTAACCTAAACGAATTGATTGATGGTCAGATCTATTGAAAGAACCAGCTCATCTCACAAGAGATTTACTTTCCAGTTCTCACTATCCATTGGCGTATATTGCACACAGCCATCCATTCAGGGGAGCTCATTCTATTAAGCGGAAGTACATGTAAAATATTCAACTGCTGGTGAAGTTCAGAGAAAAGTATCATGTTATTGTCGGAGACTAGGACAAAAAGGTATATTTACTTTAGCTGGATATCGGAAAAGTATTTAGATTAATGAGGACTCTGAAATGGATATCCAGTTGTGGAGAGGTGCAGGGAGGGATAATCAGTCATGGGGGAAGAGAACAGGAGACTCAGTTGTGGGATTAAAGACATGGACTGAGTAAAGGTTTTGCTATAGAGGCATGGTGAACAATACTCAGGGGTGTGGATAGAACAGTACAAGGACTGGCACTTCAGCCCACGTGTCCTTGCCAAACACAATGCCAAGTTAAACTAAATCATTTCTGCCTGTCCATGATCCAACCCTCCATTCCCTACGTATTCACGTGTCTGTCTAAAACACCTCTATCACATCTGCTTCTACCACTACACTTGGCAGCTCCTTCCGGGCACCTACCACTTTCTTTGTGTAAAAAAAACTTGTCCTGCATATCTCCCTTCAACTTACCCTTCTACTTTTCACTTTAAACCCACGACCTCAAGAAACTGAAAATTCTATCCAGGGAAACAGATTCTTATTGTCTATTCCATCTAGGCCTCTCTCATAAACTTAGAAATGTATCAAGTCTCTGATGCTTCAGAGAAAATGACCCACATTTGTCAAACCTCTCCTTATAGCTCATACTCTTTAATCAAGGGTGCATCCTGATTAAACTCCTATCCCTCTCACAACCAAGCCTCCATAATGGCCACATGATCATAATTCCATGTACTGATCCAGTTCTAATTTCATCTGTTAAAACTAAAATCAGTCACTATTTAGAGAAGGAAATGTTTGTTCAAGTGGCATTATGGGTTATTAAGAATGTATTTCTGAAATAAGAATGTGTTATCCCCAGGCAGAGATAACAATATATTCTCCTATGAGAGGCAGGCCAACATGAAATTTCAGTCTGAAATGCTGGCTCTTTATTCCTCTCCATAGATGCTGTCTGGTCTGCTGAGTTTCTCCAGCACTGTGGAGAAACTATCGCTGATATAGTAGGTAACTAAATGACAATAGCATCATGATGGGATGGAAGTTGGGAAGGAAATGTACCTTCTCCATACTCAGAAAGAATATCAGAGTACAGGCGAGAGAACTCTTTAGTGCTTGAACCTGTAAAAAAATATTTTAGTACTAAAATAATAGACTATTAGTTCTGTACCATCTTTCTTACCTGATTGGCTGGCGAGGTTTTATATTGACTGGTGGAGGTGCCGGTAGATCAACAGGGAACATATCAACCCACATGTGGACTTGGCCCTTGGAAAAGTGAGGTAGACAAATGTCAGTCTGAGCTTACATCTCTACATTTCCTTTGTCTAATCTCCAAAACTCAAATAAGCCAGCGACACATTTAGAAAATAGTCTGCACATTTATTTCTTCTGCCAAAGTACCTGCCCCTCCACCAATCTTCATATCATCTGCAAACTTGGCAACAAAGCCATCTATTCCGTTAGCTAAATCATTCATAAAAAGAAGTGGTCCCAACACTGATCCCAGCAGAACACCACGTGTCATTGGCAGCCAACCAGAAAAAGATCATTTTATTCCCACTGTCTGCCTCTTACCAATCAGCCAATGTTCCAACCATGCCAACACTTACAGTATGCTGGATGAACCCTTCGTCAGGACTGAAGAATGAAGGAGGTGGAAGGATTTGAAGAATGCTTGTAGGTTCAGTTGAAAGACTGGATTCACGCCTCCAACCGACATTTCTTCTCCTTCCTTGCGTCCAAGAAGGACAACAAGTTCGCCCGCCTGGAGCCCAAGACGACGACCGGCTCCAGCCTGGACCGCAACCACTGGGACCTCGACTCCTCAGGCCTTCAGCAGGCCAGAGACCCATCCACCTCTGATTCTGACTCAGATTGGAAGCACGGCCTCCAAAAAAGGGGAACCAGTCCCTGGTGGGCCATGGACTCACTCGCCTCTGACTCCAACCTCAGTTCTGAGATCCTGCAGGCTACAGGCTCCGTCACCCCCAGCTCCGGACCTAGCTTGGACCGAGATCCCAACACTCTCCAAACTGGAACAGCTCCTACTGCCGCTGGGTCCCACCGCCCAGCTTATTCCCCCACTACTCCCGTTCCACCCAGCGACTCCCAAACTTCCCTCTACCCCTCAACGCCCCTCTACTCCTTTGATTCCTCATCCTTCCCAACCCCGCTCTTCCTGAACATTCCAACCTCCCTCTCCCCCCTGATACCTCCCACTCTTTACCCTCCTCCGACCCCACCCCAACCCTTGCCGTGTCTTCAACATCCCCTCCGACCTTCCCCTCTCTAAGGCAGAATGTTCTGTCCTTAGCAAGGGCCTCACTTTTGTCCCCCTCCGTCCACACCTCAGTGAGTTCTGTGCCCGCCATGACACTGAACTCTTCTTCCGTCGCCTACGTCTCTGAGCCTACTTCTTTGGTAATGATTCCCCTCTCCCTACTGATGACCCCTTTTCCTGACTTCAACCCTCCTCCTCCTTCTGGACGCCCTGCCCCGGCCTTCTACCTGCACTCGATCTCTTCATCTCCAACTGTCACTGAAATATATAATTATTTAATATGGCCTTTCAACTGAACCTACAAGCATCCTTCAAATCCTTCCACCTCCTTCATTCTTCAGTCCTGACGAAGGGTTCCGGCCCGAAACGTCAACTCATCATTTCCACTGATGCTGCCTGACCTGCTGAGTTCATCCAGCGTACTGTAAGTGTTGCTTTGATCACAGCATCTGCAGATTATTTTGTGTTTCCAACCATGCCAGTAACTTTCCTGAAATACCATGGGCTCTTAACTTGGTAAGTAGCCTCATATATTTCAATGCAAGAAATAGCACAGGAAAGGCAGATGAGCTCAGAGAATGGATCAACACATGGAATTATGATACTTTGTAGCCATTTGCAAGAGTTGTTTGCAGAAGGGACAGGATAGGCAGCTCAATATACTGGGCTTCTGCTGTTTTAGACAGATAGAGCCAGAGGATTAAAGGGTGAGGCGTGGTGATACTAGTCAAGGAAAATGTCATGGCAGTGCTCAGTCACAACAGACTGGAGAACTCATCGAGTGAGGGTTTATGGGTGGAAGTGAGGAAAAAGAAAGGTGTGAAAACATTAATGGGCCAGTCCACAGGATTCAGAGAAACAAATTTGCAGAGAGATCGCAGAATGTTGCAAGAAACATAAGGTTGTTATAGTAGGTGATTTTAACTTTGCACATGGGACTCCCATAGTTTAAAAGGACTAGGTGGGATAGAGCTTGTCAAATGTGTTCAGGAAAGTTTCTTTCATCAGTATGTAGAAGTCCCAATGAGAGAGTAAGAGATACTCGAATTATTTATTTATTGAGATACAGTGCGAAGTAGGTCCTTCCAACCCTTCAAACCAGTTATCCCTCAATTTTATCCTAGCCTAATCGTGTGACAAGTTACAATAATCAACTCACCTGACCACTGGTATGTCTTTGAATTGTGGGAGAAAACCGGAGCAGCCGGAGGAAACCTGCACAGTTACGGCGAGAGCGTACAAACTCCCGACAGGCAGCAGTGGGAATTACCCTGAGTCAGCTATTCTGTAAAGTGTTGTGCTAACCCCCCATTCTGCTACCATGCCGTCCATCTGCTATTAGGGAACAAGACAGCACAGGTGACAGAAGTTTGTGTAGGGGAACACTTTGAATCTAGTGAGCATAAAGCATTAGTTTCAAAGTAAGCGTTCAAAAAGATAGGTCTGGTCCAAGGACTAAGATTCTAAATTGGAGAAAGGCCGATTTTGATGGTATCAGAAATGATCTGGCAAGTGTGCATTGGGTCAAGCTGTTTTCTGGCAAAGATGTACTTGTTAAATGTGAAACCTTCAAAAGTGAAATTTTGATAGTGCAAAGCGTGTATGTGCCTGTCAGAATAAAGGGTAAAGATAACAGCTGTTGGGAATCTTGTTTTTCAGGAGATAATGAGGCCCCGGTGAAGAAGGAAAAGGAGGTGCATTGCAGGTCTAGGCAGTTACAAACAAACGAGGAGCTTATGGAGTATAAGAAATGCAAGAGAACACTTAAGAAAAAATTCAGGAGGGCTAAAAGAAGGCATGAGGTTGCCTTAGCAGACAAGGTGCAGCAGAAACCGAAGGGATTCTATAGAGCTGTTAAGAGCAAAAGGATTGCAAGGGACAAAATTGGTCCTCGGGAAGATCAGAATGGTAATCTATGCATGGAGCCAAAAGAGATGGGAGAAATCTGAAGTGATTTTTTTGTATCTATATTTACTGTCTTTCTGTTACTTATCTCCCACATTTAGCACCATTCTACAGACCTGATCAGTACTCTTTCCCATTTTTCTACAGACCTCATCAGTACCCTTTCCCATTTTCCAACTGCAGACTGATCAATGAGACAATTGCAGATCACCAGAGCATTTAACAGTTGACTCCTGGAACAAATTGGTAACAGATGGATGTTTGTATGTCTGGAAACACTCTGCCCTCATCTCCAGGTATTGTCTTCTGGTGTCTGTTACGTTCACAAAAGGAAAATAATGGGATAGCATTCTTGCTTACCTGTGACATCCCTGGATTGTCGGATTTCTGGAGTTTCCGGATTTCTATGTGCTCAGGCACCATTTTAAAAGAATGTTCCGGCATATCTTCCCAATGATTTAACACATACAAAGCCTTCTGTTCTTCAGACAGCAAAGGTTGCTCCCCTTTCTTGATCTTCCCTAAAATTCAAGGCCAAATTTCAGATGGTCAACATTCAATAATATCAATGCTGAGTTCACCAGTCCTTCTATTCCATCCCTGTATCGAGCCAGTTGATTCTACAGTTGTTTTTAACACTTCCCTGATACTCCATTCTGATTCCTTCTGCCCATATTTCTTGACTCTTAGTATCACTACCCTAGAGAGGTGGGTGCATAACATTTACAGTGCTAGAGTAGACTATAAGTTTACTGAAGACACAGCTATTGTTGGCAGAATTTCAGATGGTAATGAGAAGCTGTACAAGAGTGAGACAGATCAGATAGTTGAGTGTTGCATGGTGTCACAACAACAACCTTGCCCCCAACATCAGTAAGACCAAGGAATTGATTGTGAACTTCAGGAAGGGGAAATGAAGGGAACACGCACTAATCCTCAGCACTGAAAAGGGTGAGCAGTTTCAAGTTCCTGCATGTCTACATCTCTGAAGATCTATATTGTGCCCAACACCCTGATGCAATTACAAAGAAGGCATGACAATGGCTATACGAAAGAGTACAGAGAAGACCATTACTAGGACTGAAGGACCTGAATTATAAGGAAATATTGACTAGGTTAGGACTTTATTCCTTGGAATGCAGAAAATTGAGGGGAAATAGAGGTATACAAAATTATGAGAGATATAGATAGGGTAAATGCAAGCAGGCTTTTTCCACTGAAGTTGGGTGGGACAACAATTACAGGTCATGGGTTAAGGGTGACAGTTGAAAAGTTTAATAGAAACATAGAAAAACTACAGCATAATACAGGCCCTTCAGCTCAAAATGCTGTGCCGAACATGTACTTACATTAGAAATTACCCAGGGTTACTGATAGCCCTCTGTTTTTCTAAGCTCCATGTACCTATCCAGGAGTCTCTTAATAGACCTTTTTGTATCTGCCTCCACCACCATTGCTGACAGCCCATTCCACGCACTCACCAGTCTCTGCGTAAAAAACTTACCGCTGGCATCTTCTCTGTCTCGCAGGGAGAACTGGATGAGGCAAAATTTGACAGGTTATAGAGAAAAGGCCAAAGGCGGAACGGTAGGTTGCTGAGGTAGAGAACCAGTGCAGATGCAATGCACCAAATAACCTATTCTCCTTTCTCAATATATCCCTTACCATTTCTTAATACTTCCCTTACCATTTCTGAATCCTTCCCTTACCATTTTCACAATTGCATATAATGAAAACTGGCTTAAAGTTTAGAGAAACACTATTCTTACCTATTGGGACCAAATCTATGGGTATCTTGAATATTTTGTTGCTGACTTTCACTTCTTCTGGTCTGTATTCAGGCTCTGGCAACTGTAAATCTTTGCAGAGTTTTTTTAATATCTGGGTTGGTTTCAGACAGTCACGCCAAGCATTGTAACCTTCACTGCAAAAACAGTTGTTAAATAGATTCAAAGAGAAATGTCTTTCACTTACATTACTTGGCCAGAAACTTGACATTAAGAGACCATGCAGCATCCAAACCTGCTCCACCATTCAATCAGATCATGGTTTCTGTGACAAACTCCAAAACCCATCTTTGCCCTAATTATCTTCATTCCCTTAAACAAAGATCTGTTAATTTGGGTTATAAAATGAATGACTAACACAGCACTGATTTCCAGAGTTCCTTGGACTAACCATATTCACTTTTCAATGACTTTACCTGCTTCAAAGATAGTCCAAAGTGAGTTGTTTGCTTATGATAATACAATTTCTTCTCAGATACAGAGGCAGTTCATGCCGCAGTAAGGTGAGAACAACATTCAGCCATGGGATGATACATGATGAGCAACATGTGCACAAGAACTAGACAATTGCTATCTCTATTAAGAGAGGCTAATCAGCATTCCTGACCATTCAATAACATTACCCTTGCTGAATTCTCTACCCTCGACATCTTTGGCTCATCAGGTTTAGGCGGTAACAAGGCAAGGTGAGGTAGGTTTACCTGTGTTAATTGCGGAAAGGAAGAATGTGTGTGAGGCCTGTTTTCTGTGCTCGGTGTCAGATGTGGGAGGGCCTGGAGTCTCCCAGCCTCCCGGACGGCCATATCTGCACCCGGTGTGTTGTGCTGCAGCTCCTGAGGGACCGCGTTAGGGAACTGGAGATGCAGCTCGATGACCCTCGTCTGGTCAGGGAGAGCGAGGAGGAAGTAGAAAGGAGTTATAGGCAGGAGGTCACACTGGGGCGACGAGAGACAGACGTGGGTCACAGTCAGAAGGGGGAAGGGGAAGAGTCAGGTACCCCTGTGGCTGTACCCCTTGACAATAAGTACACCTGTTTGAGTACTGCTGGGGGGGGGGGGAACAGCCTACCTGCGGGAAGCAACAGTGGCCGTTCCTCTGGCACAGAGTCTGACCCTGTGGCTCAGAAGGGTAGGGAAAGGAAGAGGAAGGCAGTAGTGACAGGGGACTCTATAGTTAGGGGTTCAGACAGGCGATTCTGTGGATGCAGGAAAGAAACTCGGATGGTAGTTTGCCTCTCAGGTGCCAGGGTCCGAGATGTTTCAGATCACATCCAAGATATTCTGCAGTGGGAGGGAGAACAGCTAGAGGTCGTGTACATATTGGTACCAATGACATAGGTAGGAAAAGAGAAGAGGTCCTGAGAAAAGACTACAGGGAGTTAGGAAGGAAGTTGAGAATCAAGACCGCAAAGATAGTAACCTGGGGATTACTGCCTGTGCCACATGACAATGAGTATAGGAATAGAATGAGGTGGAGGATAAATGCATGGCTGAGGGATTGGAGCAGGGGGCAGGGATTCAGATCTCTCTTTTGGGGCAGGTGTGACCTGTACAAAAAGGACGGTTTCCACTTGAATCCCAGGCGTGCCAATATCCTGGCGGGGAGATTTGCTAAGGCTACTGGGGAGAGTTTAAACTAGAATTGTTGGGGGGTGGGAACCGAACTGAAGAGACTGGGTAAGAGGTGGTTGGCTCACAAATAGAGAAAGCTTGGAGACAGTGCGTGAGGGAGGATAGGCAGGTGATAGAGGAGGGATGAGCTCAGAAGGACGGTTTGAGATGTGTCTATTTTAATGCAAGGAGTATTGTGAACAAAGCGGATGAGCTTAGAGCGTCGATCAGTACTTGGAGCGATGATGTGGTGGCCATGACAGAGACTTGGATGGCTCAGGGACAGGAATGGTTACTTCAAGTGCCGGGTTTTAGATGTTTCAGAAAGGACAGGGAGGGAGGCAAAAGAGGTGGGGGCATGGCACTGTTGATCAGAGATAGTGTCATGGCTGCAGAAAAGGTGGACGTCATGGAGGAATTGTGTACGGAGCCTCTGTGGGTGGAGGTTAGGAACAGGAAGGGGTCAATAACTTTACTGGGTGTTTTTTATAGGCCATCCAATAGTAACAGGGATATCGATAAGCAGATAGGGAAACAGATCCTGGAAAGGTGTAATAATAACAGAGTTGTCATGATGGGAGATTTTAATTTCCCAATTATCGATTGGCATCTCCCTGGAGCAAGGGGTTCAGATGGAGTGGGGTTTGTTAGGTGTGTTCAGGAAGGTTTCTTGACACAATATGAAGATAAGCCTACAAGAGGAGAGACTGTACTTGATTTGGAATTGGGAAATGAACCTGGTCAGGTGTCAGATTTCTCAGTGGGAGAGCATTTTGGAGATAGTGAACACAATTCTATCTCCTTTACAATAGCATTGGTGAGAGACAGGAACAGACAAGTTAGAAAAGTGTTTAATTGGAGTAAGGGGAATTATGAGGCTATCCGGCAGGAAATTGGAAGCTTAAATTGGGAAGTTATTCTCAGGGAAAATACTGAAGAAATGTGGCAAATGTTCAGGGGATATTTGTGTGGAGTTCTGCATAGGACATTCCAATGAGACAGGGAAGTTATGGTAGGGTACAGGAACCATGGTGTACAAAGGCTGTAATAAATCTAGTCAAGAAGAAGAGGAAAACTTACAAAAGGTTCAGAGAGCTAGGTAATGTTAGAGATCTGGAAGATTATTAGGCTAACAGGAAAGAGCTTAAGAAGGAAATTAGGAGAGCCAGAAGGGGCCATGAGAAGGCCTTGGCGGGCAGGATTAAGGAAAACCCCAAGGCATTCTACAAGTATGTGAAGAGCAAGAAGATAAGACGTGAGAGAATAGGACCAATCAAGTGTGACAGTGGGAAAGTGTGTATAGAACTGGAGGAAATAGCAGAGGTACTTAATGAATACTTTACTTCAGTATTCACTATGGAAAAGGATCTTGGGGACTGTATTGATGACTTTCAGCAGACTGAAGAGTTTGAGCATATAGACATTAAGAAAGAGAATGTGCTGGAGCTTTTGGAAAAGCATCAAGTTGGATAAGTCACCGGGACCGGATGAGATGTACCCCAGGCTACTGTGGCAGGTGAGGGAGGAGATTGCTGAGCCTCTGGCGATGATCTTTGCATCATCAATGGGGACGGGAGAGGTTCTGGTGGATCGGAGGGTTGCAGATGTTGTTCCCTTATTCAAGAAAGGGAATAGAGATAGCCCAGGAAATTATAGACCAGTGAGTCTTCCTTAAGTGGTTGGAAAGTTGACGGAGAAGATCCTGAGAGGCAGGATTTATGAACATTTGGAGAGGTATAATATAATTAGGAATAGTCAGCATGGCTTTGTCAAGGGCAGGTCGTGCCTTACAAGCCTGATTGAATTTTTTGAGGATGTGACTGAACACATTGATGAAGGTAGAGCAGTAGATGTAGTGTACATGGATTTTAGCAAGGCATTTGATCAGGTACCCCATGCAAGGCTTATTGAGAAAGTAAGGAGCATGGAATCCAAGAGATCATTGTTTTGTGGATCCAGAATTGGCTTGCCCACAGAAGGTTATAGACGGGTAATATTCTGCATGGAGGTCAGTGACCAGTGGTGAGCCTTGGGGATCTGTTCTGGGACCCTTACCTTTGTGATTTTTATAAATGACCTGGATGAGGAAGTGAAGGGATGGGTTAGTAAGTTTGCTGATGACACAAAGGTTGGGGGTGTTGTGGATCGTGTGGAGGGCTGTCAGAGGGTACCGCAGAGCATTGATGGGATGCAAAACTGGGCTAAGAAGTGGCAGATGGAACTTCAACCCAGATAAGTGTGAAATAGTTCATTTTAGCAGGTCAAATATGATGACAGAACATAGTATTAATGGTAAGACACTTGGCAGTGTGAAGGATCAGAGGGATCTTGGGGTTCGGGTCCATAGGATGCTGAAAGCAGCTGCACAGGTCGACTTTGTGGTTAAGAAGGCATACGGTGTATTGGCCTTCATCAATCGTGGAATTGAATTTAGGAGTCAAGAAGTAATGTTGCAGCTATATAGAACCCTGGTCAGACCCCATTTGGAGTACTGTGCTCAGTTCTGGTCGCCTCACTACAGTAAGGATGTGGAAACCATAGAAAGTATGCAGAGGAGATTTACAAGGATGTCGCATGGATTGGGGAGCATGCCTTATGAAAACAGGTTGCGTGAACTCAGCCTTTTCTCCTTGGAGCTACGGAGGATGAGAGGTGACCTGATAGAGGTGTATAAGATGATGAGAGGCATTGATTGTGTGGATAGTCAGAGGCTTTTTCCCAGGGCTGAAATGGTCGCCACAAGAGGTCACAGGTTTAAAGTTTTGTCGAGTAGGTACAGAGGAGATGTCAGGGGTAAGTTTTTTAGGCAGAGAGTGGTGAGTGCATGGAATGGGCTGCCAGCAACGGTGGTGGAGGCGGATATGATAGGGTCTTTTAAAAGACTCCTGGATAGGTACATGGAACTTAGAAAAATAGAGGGCTATGGGTAACTCTAGTAATTTCTAAGGTATGGACATGTTCGGCAGAACTTTGTGGGCTGAAGGGCCTGTATTGTGCTGTAGGTTTTCTATATTTCTATGTTTAACAATTACCAGTGATCAGAACTGTAACTTGAATTAACCATGTAAACACCATGGCAAAAAAAAAGAGCTCAGAGGCTTTCTATCTTTCAAGAGGCTCACTTGACTCCTTGAAGCATTTCACAAATGAAGGAAAATGTGAAATGCTTCAATTGCCTGGATGAGTACAATGCCAAAGCTCCAGAAAGTTGACATCAACAAGAAGGGCATGGAGTGTAGACATTATGGAGTGATAGTCATAGAACACTACCATAAGACCATAAGACAAAGGAGCAGAAGTCGGCCATTCGGTCCATCGAGTCTGCTCGGCCATTTTATCATGAGCTGATCCATTCTCCCATTTAGTCCCACTCCCCCTCTTCTCAACACAGAAAAAGGCCCTCTGGCCCATCTAGTCAATGTTGAAGTATTAACCTGCCTACTCACATTGACCTGCAGCTCTTCATACCCTTCCCATGCATGTACCTATCCAAATTTCTCTTAAATGTTGATATCAACCCCACATCCACCATTTGTACTGGCAGCTCATTCCACACTCTCACCACCCCTTGAATGAAGGAGTTCCTCCTCATCTTCCCCTTAAACATTTCACCTTTCACACTTAACCCTAGACCTCCAGTTCTAGTCCCAGCCAACCTCAGTGGCAAAAACCTGCCTGCATTTACCCTATCTATACCCCTCAATTTTGTATACCTCCAACAACCACCCCCCCTTAATCTTATAGACAATAGACAATAGACAATAGGTGCAGGAGTAGGCCATTCGGCCCTTCCAGCCAGCACTGCCATTCACTGTGATCATGGCTGATCATCCACTATCAGTATCCAGTTCCTGCCTTATCCCCATATCCTTTGATTCTGCTATCTTTAAGAGCTCTATCCATCTCTTTCTTGAAAGCATCCAGAGACTTGGCCTCCACAGCCTTCTGGGGCAGAGCATTCCATATATCCACCACTCTCTGGGTGAAAAAGTTTTTCCTCAATTCCGTTCTAAATGGCCTACCCCTAATTCTTAAACTGTGGCCCCTGGTTCTGGACTCACCCATCAGCGGGAACATGCTTCCTGTCTGCAGCGTGTCCAATCCCTTAATAATCTTAATATGTTTCAATAAGATCCCCTCTCAGCCTTCTAAATTCTGGAGTATACAAGCCCAGTCGCTCCAGTCTTTCGACATATGACAGCCCCGCCATCCTGGGAATTAACCTTGTGAACCTACGCTGCACTCCCTCAATAGCAAGAATGTCCTTCTTCAAATTTGGAGACCAAAACTGCACACAGTACTCCAGGTGTGGTCTCTCCAGGGCCCTGTACAGCTGCAGAAGGACCTCTTTGCTCTTATACTCAATTCTTCTACATTCTAGTGAATAAAGATCTAACCTATTCAACCTTTCCCTATAACTTAGGTCCTCAAGACTTGGCAACGTCCCTGTAAATCTTTTCTGCACTCGTTCAATCTTATTTACATCTTTCCAGTAGTAACCAAACCTGCACACAGCATCCAAATTAGGCCTCACCAATGTCTTATACAATCTCAACATAACATCCTAGCTCTTGTACTCAATTACCAGACTTACGAAGACCAATGTGCCAAAAGCTTTCTTCACAACCCTACCTATCTGTGATGCCACTTTCAAGGAATTATGGATCTGTATTGGAGTTTGGAGAGGAGGGAACTTCAATTGGCTCCACTGCTTGAGGATAAAAGGCAGAAGTGAGTCACAGCAGAGTAACAAAGCTTTGACCAGCAACTAATTTGTACATCAGAAGTTTGGAGAGGAGGGGACTTCAGTGCCCGAGTATAATAGACAGAAGTGGGTTGCAGCAGCATAACAGAGCTTTGACTAGGGACCAATCAGAGCTTGGGATTGATTAGCAAGAGCAAATTAAAGGAAGGCCATCGTCTGAGTGGAAATAGTCAGAGCGGTGATCTTAAGGCTTTAGCTCTTCGAGGTTCCATTCAGAGAAAGCAAAGGGAAGAATAGCTCAAGCTTTTTTCCATCTCTTCTTTATATCTGCTCAGCTAGAACAGTAGAGATCACAGGCAGGATAGTGAAATGCTGCTCTTGCAGGATGTGGGAAAGCAGAAAGACCTCCAGTGTACAACTGCAAGAAGTGCATCTAGCTGCAGCTTCTAACAAACCACATTAAGGAGTTGGGGCTGGAACTAGATGAACTCCGGATCATTTGGGAGGCTGAGAGAGTGATAGAGAGGTAGTTACACCCAAGGTGAAGGACACAGGAGACTGAGTGAAGGTTAGGAAGGGGAAAGGGTTTAAGGAGCCAGTGCAGAATACCCCTGTGGCAATCTCCTTCAACATCCTTAGATGCTGTTGGGGAGGGGGGATGAAAGTCACAGTGGTCTGGTCTCTGGAACTGTCTACCTCTGTGACTCAGAAGGGATGGGGGGAGAAGAGGCATGCTGTAATGATAGGTTAGTTAGGTGTACGGACAGGAGGTTCTGTGAGTGAGAACAAGATTCCCAGATGGTATGTTGCTTCCTGGGTGCTGGGGTCAGGGATATCGCAGATCAAGTCCACAGCATTCTTAAGTGGGAGGGTAAACAGTCGGAAGTCATTATCCATGTAGGTACACATGACGTGGGTAGGATGAGTGACAAGGTTCCACATAGGGAGTTCATGCAGTTAGGTACTAAGTTAAAGGGTAGGACCTCCAGAGCTGTGACCTTAGGATTGCTACTTGTGCCACGTGCTAGTGAGGCCAAGCATCTGATTTCACTGTGGAAGACATTAGCAGTGTACCAGAGGTCCGTGAATGTCAGGGAGCGGGAGTGAGTGTCATTGTTATTACAAAGGAAAAAGTGCCAGACGAATTGGAAGGTCTTAAGGTGACTAAGTCCCTAGAGCAGATGGACTACACCCCAGAGTCCTGAGAGAGGTTGCTGAAGAGAAAATGGGTACATTGGTCAAGATCTTTTAAGAATCGCTTGATTCTGGCATGGTCCCAGAGGACAAGAGAATTGCAAGTGTCATTCCACTCTTTAAGAAGGGAGGAGGACAAAAGAAAGGAAATTATAGGTCAGTTAGTCTAACCTCAGTGGTTGAGAAAGTGTTGGAGTCTCTTATTAAGGATGAGGTTTCGGGGTACTTGGAAACTAAAGTCAAAGTCAGCATGGTTTCTGTAAAGGGAAATCTTGCCTGACAAATCTGATAGAGTTCTTCGAGGAAGTAAAAAGTAGGGTGGACAAAGGAGAGGCAGTGGTGACATTTACTTAGATTTTCAAAAGGCATTTGATAAGGTGCCACACATGAGGCTACTTAACAAGATAAAATCCTATGCATTACAGGAAAGATACTGGCATGGATAGAGGAATGGCTGACAGGCAGGGGGCAGATAGTGGAAATAAAAGGGACTCTTTCTGGTTGGCTGCCAGTGACCAGTGGTGTTCCTCAGGGGTCAGTATTAAGACAACCACTTTTCACATTGTTTGTCACTGATTTAGATAATGGAATTGATGGCTTTGTGGCAAAGTTTGCGAAGATAGGTGGAGGTGGGGTAGTGCTGAGGAAGCAATGTGACTGCAGCAGATCTCAGACAAATTGGAAGAATGGGCAAAGAAGTGGCAGATGGAAGACAGTGTTGGGAAATGTAAGTTAATGCATTTCAGTAAAAGGAACAATAGTGCAGACTATTATCTAAATGGGAATAAGGTTCAAACATCAGAGGTGCAAAAGCGACTTAGGAATCCTTGTGCAAGACTCCCAGAAAGTTAATTTACAGGTTCTGTGGTAAAGATGGCAAATGTAATGTTGGCATTTATTTCAAGGAGAATAGAATATAAAAGCAAGGAGATGATGCTGAGACTTTATCAGATACTAGTCAGGTTGCACTTGGAGTATTGTCAACAGTTTTGGGCTCCATATCTGAGAAAGGATGTGCTGTCATTGGAGAGTCCAGAGGAAGTTCAAGAGGATGATCCTGAGATTGAACATATGAGGAGCATCTGGAAGCTTAGGGCCTGTACTCACTGGAATTTAGAAGAATGTCAGGGGATCTCATTGAAACCTACCAAATGTTTAAAGGACTAGATAGGGTGGATGTGGACAGGATGCTTCCTGTGGTGGTGGTATCCAGAACTAGAGGGCAGAGTCTCAAAATTGAGGGGCGACCTTTTAGTACAGAAGTAAGGAGAATTTTTTTTAGCTAGAGAGTAGTGAATCTGTGGAATGCTCTGCCGGAGACTGTGATGGAGGCCAAGTTCATGCATATATTTAAGGCAGATGTTGATTGTTTCCTGATTGGTCAGGGTATCAAAGTATATGGCAAGAAGGCAGGTGTATGGGGTTGAGTGGGATCCAGGATCAGCCATGGTGGAATGATGGATCAGACTCGATGGGCTGAATGGCCCAATTTGCTCTGTTGTCTTATGGTCTAACTAGGATGATTATACAGTTTAATATGTGGCTAAGGAGTTGGTGTAGGAGGAAAGACATAAGATTTTGGATCATTGGGCTCTCTTCCAGGGAAGGTGGGACCAGTACAGAAGGGACGGTTTGCACCTGAGCAGGAGAGGGACTAATATCCTAGGGAGAAAGTTTGTTAATGCTGCACTCTGGGGAATGGGAACCAGAGTGCCAGAACAGTTAATGGAGAGGTTGTGGAGGCAGATATTGGTGAGATCTCAGACAAAGTTAAGAGTCAAAGGGTTGAGCATGGTGTGACAAGTGTCCTGAGCTGCATATATTTCAATGCAAGAAGTATCATGGGAAAGTTGAATAATACTGCTGCAGATGAGGTACCTGATTTACAGACAGAGGCAATGTGTAGCGACAAGAGGCTTTTGATAAGGCAAATGCATGATAGATAGGTGAACTTTCAGCACAGCTGCAGACTGGCAGATATGATGTTGTAGGGGTCACTGAATTATGGCTGAAAGATTATAGCTGGGAGCTTAATTTCCAAGGGTACATAATATATCAAAACGATAGGCAGGAAGGCAGAGGGGTGAGTGTTGCTCTGTTAGTGAAAAATGAAATCAAATCATTAGAAAGAGGTGACATAGGGTCAGAAGGTGTTGAACCATTGTGGATAGAGGAAGTTGGAGGCAGAGTTAAGATGACGCTAAACGGCAACTCCTTTGCTTGCATCTTCGGCAACAGCTCTATTTCCATCTTTATCTTTCCCTTTCAGGGTTCTTTTGCAGACCCTGACCTGGAGTTACACACATACTTCAGTTCTTTGCGGGAATGGGACCCGTTCTCAGGGTTTCAGGACAGCCGTTGTTGTTCGGCATGCCAAGGGTTCGGCCTGAGAGTTGGGCTCAAATTCAGATGTGTAAGATCTCAGGGCTCTGGAGACGGGTGGATTGAGGGTCGGTGTCATGGTGTGAGCGAAAACATCTTGTTAAATCCACTGGCTGGATGTTTTTTTTTGTTTTTGGCACCATTCTTTGTGAACTCCAGAGTCTGTTGTGCATAGAAATCCCAGGATATCAGCAGTTTCTGAGATACTCAAATCACCCTGGCTAAGTAATTACCTTGCTTAGTTTGGCTTTTTTCTTAAAGATGTGCCCAGTGCACTCTGGCTGGTACTGCACCCCTGGCCCTTAGCTCACTGTGAAATGCGTCCTCTGGTTGTTCCTCCCAAAGTGGAACACCTCGCACTTGTTTGCGCTAAATTCCATCCACCATATTTCAACCGATTTTTCCAGCTGTTCCAGACCCCGTTGCAATGTTTGATAGTCTTTCCTGTTGTCCACTACACCTCCAATCTTAGTGTCATCCGCAAATTTTCTGATCCAGTTAACCACATTATCATCCAGATCATTGAAGTAGATGACAAACAATAATGGACACAGCTCCAATCTCTGAATCACTCCACTCATCACAGGCCTCCAGTCAAAGAGGCAACCATCTACTACCACTTTCTGGCTTCTCCCACAAAGCCAATATCTAATCCAATTGACTACCTCACTTTGATTGCCAAACAACTGAACCTTATTTACCAACCTCCCATGTGGCACCTTGTCAAAGGCTTTGTTAAAGTCCATGTGGACAATATCCACTGCCTTTTCTTCATCAACTTTCTTGATAACCTCCTTAAAAAAATCTATATCATTGGTTAGACATGATTTACCACGCACAAAGGCATGTTGACTATTCCTAATCAGTCCCTGTCTATCCAAACACTTATACATTCAGTCCCTTAGAATACCTTCCAATAACATGCCCATGTCTTCTGTCAGGAAAGAAGTGCTGATGTTCTAGATGATGGTCACATCAAGGAAGAGGAGGTGTTGGGGCTAGGGGTTCAGGAAGGCAGGCCCACACGGCCTAATGGCGCTATACTGGGTTTTGAAATAGAGAAGTAAGGAGGTTGCTGGGCTCTCGACAGAGATCTTTGTGTCTTTACATCCTCTTTGGTCAACAGTGGGATTCCTAGAGGAATGGAGAAAAGTGAACATTTTTCTCTGTTTAAGAAGGGCAATAGAGACAAACGAGGAGCTAACTGATGAAAAATGGTTGATCAGGGCAGGACAGTGAATGTTGTTTTAACGGATGTTAGCCAAACTTTTGACAAGGTCTCAGGTAGGCTGATCCAGAGATTAAAGTACATGAGGTCCATGGAGACTTGGTCGAATGTAATCAAAATTGATTTGGCCATAGAAGGCAGAGGGTAGGGTGCAAAGGTATTATCCTGATTGGAGGTCTGTGATCAGTTGTGTTCCATAGGGGTCAGTGCTGGGACCTCTGTTGTTTGCAACATGTATGATTTGGATGGAAATGTAGGTGCACTAATTAGTAAGTTTGCAGACAACATAATGAGTGCTGGAGTTGTGGATTGTAAGGAAGGTTATCAAAGGATTCAGCAGGATATAGACCAGTTGGAAGTATGGGCAGAGATGAATCTGGGCAGCTGTAAGGCGTGGAACTTTGGGAGGTCAAATGCAAACAAGGAAGTACCCAGTAAGTGGCAGGAGCCTTAGAAGCATTGATGTACAGTGCAAACCCATAGCTCCCAGAAAATGGACACACAAGGAGAAAGGGTAGTAATGAAGCATACAAGAAATTGCTTCATCAGTCAGGATACTGGGTATAACAGTCATATTTTTGCATGTAACTCTGTTCACCCATTACAGGAAAGGATGAGGAGGCTTTAGAGAGTGTACAGAAGAGATTCGCCAAGGTTCGCCATGAACAAAGTGGATGAGATTAGAGCATGGATCAGTACTTGGAGCTATGATGTTGTGGCCTTTGCAGAGACTTGGGTGGTTTAGAAGCAGGAATGGTTATTTAGAGTGTCAGGCTATAGATGTTTCAGAAAGGACAGGGAGGAAGGCAAAAGAGGTGGGGGTGTGGCACTGCTGATCAGAGATAATGTCACGGCCGCAAAAAAGGAGGAAGTCATGGAGGGGTTGTCTACTGAGTCACTGTGGGTGGAAAATAGAAACAGGAAGGGGTCAATAACTCTACTGAGTGTTTTTTATAGACTATCCAATAGTAATAGGAACATCGAGGAGCAGATAGGAAGGCAGATTCTGGAAAGGTGTAATAATAACAGGATTGTTGTGGTGGAGGATTATAATTTCCCAAATATTGCTTGGGATCTCCCTGGACCAAGGAGTTTAGATGGTGTGGAATTTTTTAGGGGTGTTCAGGAAGGTTTTCTGACACAATATGTAGATAAGCCTACAAGAGGAGGGGCTGTACTTGATCTGGTATTGGGAAATGAACCTGGTCAGGTGTCAGATCTCTCAGTGGGAGAGCATTTTGGAGATAGTGATCATAATTCTATCTCCTTTACCATAGCATTGGAGAGGGATAGGAACAGACAAGTTAGGAACGCATGTAATTGGAGTAAGAGGAAATATGAGGCTATCAGGCAGGAACTTGGAAGCATAAATTGGGAACAGCTATTCTCAGGGAAATGTACGGCAGAAATGTGGCAAATATTCAGGGGATATCTGCGTGGCATTCTGCATAGGTAGGTTCCAAGGAGACAGCGAAAGGATGGTAGGGTACAGGAACCGTGGTGCACAAATGTTGTTGAAAATCTAGTCAAGAAGAAAAGAAAAACTTCTGAAAGGTTTAAAAAACTAGGTAATGATAGAGATCTGAAAGATTATAAGGCTAGCAGGAAGGAGCTTAAGGATGAAATTAGGAGTGCCAGAAGGGGCCATGAGAAGGCCTTGGTGAGCAGGATTAAGGAAAGCCGCAAGGCATTCTACAAGTATGTGAAGAGCAAGGGGGTAAGATATGAGAGAAAAGAACCAATCAAGTGTGACAGAGGAAAAGTATGTATGGAACCGGAGGACATAGCAGAGATACTTAATGAATACTGTACTTTGTTTCAGTATCCACTACAGAAAAGGATCTTGGTGATTGTAGGAATGACTTACAGTGGATTGAAAAGATTGAGCATATGGACATTAAGAAAGGGGATATGCTGGAACTTTTGGAAAGCATCAAGTTGGATAAGTCTCCGGGACGGGATAAGGTGTACCTCAGGGTACTGTGGGAGGCGAGGGAAGTGATTCCTGAGCCTCTGGCAATGATTTTTGCTCATCAATGGGGACGGGACAGGTTCCAGAGGACTGGAGGATTACAGATGTTGTTCCCTTGTTCAAGAAAGGTAGTACAGATAGCCCAGGAAATTATAGACCAGTGAGTCTTACTTCAGTGGTTGGTAAGTTGATGGAAAAGATCATGAGAGACAGGATTAATGAAAATTTGGAGAGGCATAATATGATTAGGAATAGTCAGCTGGCTTTTTCAAAGGCATGTCGTGCCTTACGAGCCTGATTGAATTTTTTGAGGATGTGACTAAACATATTGATGAAGGTAGAGCAGTAGATATAGTGTATATGGATTTCAGCAAGGCATTTGATAAGGTACCCCATGCAAGGCTTATTGAGAAAGTAAGGAGTCATGGGATCCAAGGGGACCTTGCTTTGTGGATCCAGAATTGGCTTAAACACAGAAGGCAAAGAGTGGGTCATATTCTTCATGGAGGTCTGTGACCAGTGGTGTGCCTCAGGGATCTGTTCTGGGACCCCTTCTCTGTGATTTTTATCAATGATCTGGATGAGAAAGTGGAAGGATGGGTTAGTAACTTTGCTGATGACACAAAGGTTGATTGTGTTGTGGACAGTGTGAAGGGCTGTCAGAGGTTACAGCGGAACATCAATAGGATGCAAAACTGGGCTTAGAAGTGGCAGATGGAGTTCAACCCAGATAAGTGTGAGGAGGTTCATTTTGGTAGGTCAAATATGATGCAGAATATAGTACTAATGGTAAGCCTACTGGCAGTGTGGAGGGTCAGAGGGACTTTGGGGTCCGAGTCCATAGGACTCAGCCTTTTCATCTTGGAGCTGCGGAGGGTGAGAGGTGACCTGATAGAAGTGTATAAGATGATGAGAGGCACTGATCGTGTGGACAGCCAGAGGCTTTTTCCCAGGGCTGAAATGGCTAACACAAGAGGGCACAGCTTTAAGGTGCTTGGAAGTAGGTATAGAGGAGATGTCAGGGGAATGTTACTTACACAGAGATTGGTCAGTGCGTGGAATGGGCTGCTGGCAACAGTGGTGGAGGTGGATACGATAGGGTCTTTTAAGAGACTCCTGGACAGGTATATGGAGCTCAGAAAAATAGGGAGCTATGGTAACCTTTGGTAATTTCTAAGTAAGTACATGTTCAGCACAGCATGTACTTATGAAAGGCCTGTATTGTGCTGTAGGTTTTCTATGTTTCTATGTTTCTAAGATGTTGTCTGGACTAGAGAATATTAGCTATAAAGAGGGATTAGACAAACGTGGGTCAGTTTCTCTGGGCGTCAGAGTCTGAGGCGTGATATGATGGAAGTATATTAAATTATGAGAGGCATAGAAAGGGTAGATAGTCTGGGAATTTTTTTAATTTAATCATATACAAGATGTGGGTGTTGCCAGTTAAACCAGTATTTATTGCCCATCCCTAGTTGCCCTT
This sequence comes from Mobula birostris, assembly GCF_030028105.1. Taxonomy (NCBI): domain Eukaryota; kingdom Metazoa; phylum Chordata; class Chondrichthyes; order Myliobatiformes; family Myliobatidae; genus Mobula; species Mobula birostris. Next base: position 91,467,618 of record NC_092371.1, on the reverse strand, counting down.
GTGAAGATGGTGCTGAGCTGCCCTCTTGAACCACTGTTAAATACTCAAGGACATAGTCTTAAGATTGGAGGAAGTTAAAGGTTTGAAAGAAGGTTTTTTTGCACATGAAGTATTAAATGCCTGGAATCCACCGCCAGGGGAGGTAGAGGAAACAGATACAATAGAAACACTGAACAGGCATTTAGACAGTCACAAAGCAGGTAGATAATGGAGGGATATGGAGCATGTATGTGCAGGCAGAAAGGATTCAATTGAATTGGCATCATGGTTGACACAGACATTATGGGCCAAAGAGTCTGATCTTATATTGGATAGGCACAGTTAGAACTTCAGAATGTGCAGCTCTTCCATGGGACGTAGAAATCTATAGCACAACACAGGCCCCTTCGCCCACAATGTTGTGCCAACCTTTTAATCTACTTTAAGATCAATCTAACACTTCCCTCCCTTGTAGCCTTCTATTTTTCTATCATCCATATGCCTACCTAAGAGTTTTTTTTTATATGTCCCCAATATATTTCATTTAAACTCCACCATGTTTCAGGGGATGGAAACCAGAGTACCAGAACAGTTAGTGGAGAGGTTGTGGAGACAGATGTTGTTATGACCTTAGTCAGGAAGCAAAAGATTGAACATGGCGTGACTAATATCCTGAGCTGCATGTATTTCAGTGAAAGAAATATCATAGGAAAGGCAGGTGAGCCCAGTGAATGGATCAACACATGGAATTCTGATACTGTAGCCATTAATGAAACTTGGCTGTAGGAGAGGTTGGACAGGCAGCTCAGTATTCTGGGGTTGTGTTGTTTCAGATGCAACAGAGCAGGAGGGATTAAAGTTAGAGGGCTAGCTTTACTAATCAGGGAAAATTTTACGGCAGTGCTCAGTCACGACGGACTGGAGAACTTGTCTAGGGAGGCGTTATGGGTGTAACTGAGAAATAAGAAAGGTATGACCACATTACTGGGGCTATATTACAGACCACCCAACAGTCCTAGAGATTCAGAGGAACAAATTTGTAGAGAGATTGCAGACTGTTACAAAAAACATAAGGTTATTATAGCAGGTGATTTTAATTTTCCTCATATTGACTAGGACTCCCATACTGTAAAAGGCCTAGATGGGATAACTCTTGTCAAATGTGTTCAGGAAACTTTCCTTAATCAGTACATCGTAGTCCCAATGAGAAAGTAAGAGATACTGGATCTGCTATTAGGGAATGAGACAGGGCAGGTGACAGAAGTTTGTGAAGGGGAACACTTTGCATCTAGTGATCACAATACCATTCGTTTCAAAATAAATATGCAAAAAGAAAGGTCTGGCCCATGGGTTCAGATTCTAAATTGGAGAAAGGCCAATATTAATGGTATCAGAAAGGATCTGGCAAGTGTGAATTGGAACAGGCTGTTTCTGGCAAAACTTGGTAGGTGGGAGGCCTTCAAAAGTGATATTTTGAGAGGACAAAGCTTGTATGTGCCTGTCAGAATAAAAGGTAAAGATTACAGATATAGGAAACCTTGGTTTTCAAGAGATACTGAGGCACTGGTTAAGGCATCGAACTTTGATAGGACCAACCAGAGGAGTGTAATAGAACAAAGGGATCTGGGAATACAGGTCCATAGTGTGTTGAAAGTGGAATCACGGGAAGATAGGCTCATAAAGAAAGCTTCTAGGACATTGGCCTTCATAAATCAAAGGATTGAGTAAAAGAAATGGAATGTCATGTTGAAGTTGTATAAGACTTTGGATAGGTACATTTTTGGAAGGGATATGGAGCGCTATGGTCCTTCTGCAGATCGATGGGTGTAGGCAGTTTAAATTATTTGGCATGGACTAGATGGGCCAAAGGGCCTGTTTCTGTGCTGTACTTTTTTAGGACTCTATGATCCTATATCTGCCTCTTTCTCCACCCCTGACAGGATGTTCCACACACTCACTACTTTATGTGTAAAAATCTTACTTCTGACTATGCTTTATGTATTATATTCATTCAAATAAATCAATTCATCCATCACTCAAAACATTCTCAGCTGACAATAATGATGCAATTTAGATGCAGTGTCTTCCATCCCACATAAAACTCGACAGTAGCTTGTCAAAGCTTCCCTAACAGCCCCTCACTAAACTGCAGCTTCCATTTGATAGAAGGGCAAAGGCTACAAGCACTCAAAAAAAAATTGTGTCATTATTTTCAATAATGCACTATTTCATGATTTTATCATTGTTTCATTGTCCCTGGAGTCAAACAGGATGGAAATAGACCTCAAGGTTCAATTAGTCCACACTGACCAAGAGGCCTATCTAAGCTAGTGCCATTTTCTCACTTTAGACACTTATCCCTCTAAGTCTTTCCTATCCGTGTACCTATCCAAATATTATGTACCACGTACATGCCACCTTCTGTGTGAAAAAATTGTCCCCCAGGTTCCTGTTAAAGTTTACTATTCACATCTTAACCTTGTCTAAATCATGGAATTTCATACCTAACAGCATTATAAGATAAGACCAAGAAGAAAAAATTAGGCTAGTCAGCTCTTTGAGTCTGGTTTGCCATTCAATCATGGCAGATTTTCCCCATTCACATTCATTTTCATGCACAACCCCCTTCTCCCACCACCCTTAGCCCCCAAACCAATCATGAATCCGTCAATCCCTGCCTGAAATATGCCCAATAACTTGGTCTCCATAGCCCTGCACAGCAAATGAATTCCACAAATTCACTGTCCTTTGGCTGTAGAAATTCCTCCTCATCTGAGTTCTAAAGAGACGCCAAAGTTCAAAGTAAATATATTATCAAAGTACATATACAGTATATCACTATATACAACTCTGAGATTCATTTTCTTGCAGGCATTCACAGTAAATACAAAGAAACACAATAAAAATCAATGCAAGTCCACACTCAACATACGCAGCTAGACAAACAAACAACCAATGTGTAAAAGATAACAACCTGTGCAATTCCAAAAAGAAGAAAAATGATAATAAGTAAATAAATAAGCAATAAATATCGAGAACATAAGATGAAGAGTCCTTGAAACTGGGTTGGGAACATTTCAATGATGGGTTGAGTGAAGTTGAGTAAAGTTACCCGTCTTGGTTCAAGAACCTGATGGTTGAGGAGAAATAACTGTTCCTGTTCCTAGTGGTATGGGCCATGAGGCTCCTGTTCCTGGTGGTATGGGTTATGAGGCTCCTGTACCTCTTTCTTGTACATCCTTCATTCTGAAGCTGCATCCCTGGATCCTAGACTCTGCTACTGATGGAAACTTCCCCTCCACATTCACTCAATCCAGGCCTTTCAATGTACAATAGTTTATGAAATACACACTATTTCTTTTGAACTTCATTGACTGTAGGGCCAGCAACTTCAAACATTCCTCATACTTTCAGCTTTTCATTCCCAGGATTATTCTTGTGAACCACCTCTGGACCCTCTCCAGGCCAATACATCTTTCCAGCTCCAATATTCCAGCTTACAATATTCCAAATGTAGTCTGACCAATGCTTTACAAAGTTTCAGCAGTACATCTTGCTTTTATCCTTTTGATTCCTATTGAAATGGATGCTAACATTGCATTCGTCTTCCTCACCACTGACTCAACCTGCAGGTTAACTTTACTGGAATCCTGAACTAGGACTCTCAAGTCCCTTTGCACCTCTGATTTCTGTATTGTCTCCCATGTAGAAATTAATCTACGCATTTATTCTTCATACCGAAGTACATAACCACACAGTTCCATCTATTTGATCCATGATGACACAAAGGCTGGGGGTGTTGTGGATAGTGTGCAGTGTTGTCAGAGGTTACAGCAGGGCATTGATAGGATGCAGAACTGGGCTGAGAAGCGGCAGATGGAGTTCAACCAAGATAAGTGTGAAGTGGTTCATTTTGGTAGGTCCAGTTTGAAGACAGAATATAATATAAATATATAGAGAGAGTAGAGCAGTGGGCTAAGCACACACCTGAGGAGGACCAGTGTTGATTGTCAGCGAGGAGGCGATATTATCACCAATCCGCACAGATTGTGGTCTTCTGGTTCGAAAGTTGAGGATCCAATTGCAGAGGGAGGAACAGGGGCCCAGGTTCTGTAACTTTCTCAATCAGGATTGTGGGAATGATGGTGTTAAATGCTGAGCTATAGTCAGTGAACAGCATCCTGACATAGGTGTTGGTGTTGTCCAGGTGATCTAAGACCGTGTGAAGAGCTGTTGAGATTGCATCTGCCATAGTCCTATTGTGGCAATAGGCAAATTGCACAGGTCCAGGTCCTTGCTGAGGCAAGAGTTCATTCTAGCCATGACCAACCTCTCATAGCATTTCATCGCCGTAGATGTGAGCGCTACTGTGTTATAGTTATTAAGGCAGCTCACACTACTCTTCTTAGACACTGGTATAATTGTGGGAATTATAAGTGGGAACTTCCGACCATAGCAGCGAGAGGTTGAAAATGTCCTTAAATACTCCCGCCCGTTTGTTGGCACAAGTTTTCAGAGCCTTACCAGGTACTCCACTGGGGCCTGCTGGCTTGTGAGGGTACACCCTCCTGACATTGGCCTCCAAGACAGAGATCACAGGGCCACCAGGTGCAGCAGGGATCTTTAGAGCTGCAGTTATATTCTCCCTTTCAAAGCGGGCATAGAAGGTGTTGAGCTCATCTGAAAGTGAGGCAATACTGCCATTCATGCTACAGTTTGACCTTCACTAATCCAACTACCTGTAATCCGGTTCCTTCGATAATCCGACACTGATTATGCTTAATGTGATCCTTCTGTAATTCTGCATTTTCACTAATCCGGCACTCCTCAGATCCCAATGGTGCCTGGTTAGTGAAGGTTGACCTGTATTGAGTTTCGCTTTGTGGGAAAGAAGTAAGTATAATTGAAGTTGTCATCCCAAAACTGATCCCTGCAGAACTCTACAAATCACTGGCAGCCATCCTGAAAAAGACCCCTTTATTCCCTCTCTTTGCCTCCTGCCAGTAAGCCAATTTTCTATCTATAGGTAGTACTTTGCCTCTACTACCATGTTTAGCAGCCTCATATACGTCAACTTGTCAAAGGGCTTCTGAAAATCCAAGTAAATAATGTCCACTGACTCACATTTGTCTAACCTGCTTTTTACCTTCTCAAATAATACTAATACATTTGTCAGGTAAAATTTATTCTTAACAAAATCATCCCGACTCTTTGAAGTACTCGATAAAATTCTTAAATATTATCCTTAATAATGGATTCTAAAATCTTACTAACCACTGAGGTCAGGTTAACTGGTCTATAATTTCCTGACTTTTGCCCCCCTCCATTCTTAAGTTAAAGGTGTCAAGCTTGTGATTTTCCAGTCCTCTAGGTATTTCCTTGACTCCAGTAGTTCCTGAAGGGTCATTACTAGTATTTCTAGAATCTCTTCATGACCTCTTTCAGAACTCTGGGGTGTGGGTCACCTGATCCAGGTGATTTATCCACCTTTAGGCCTTTTGGTATCCCTAGCACCTTCTCCTAGTAACAACCACTACACGCGTTTTTGCTTCTTGACTCTCTTGGGACTCTTAAGGGAGACTTTCACTCACAGACCTGCAGCAGTTTGAGAAGCACATTTAAATGACTTGTGTTCAAGACAATAATGTGTTATTTTTCCCAATGTACTCACATGTCATACTGTGTTGGTAATCCACACTGTGCCCGGTGTCTACTGTAATACCGATTCTCCAAATCCAACTTTGTTTCTCCAATCAGGTCATTCTTTCCAACCATATCGTGATCAAATATTGAAACAGTGAGCTCTGTTTCCACCGGAAATGCAACAGTCATTTCAAAAACTCTGTAACATTAATCAAAATTTTCCCAAATGAAATAAATGAAGTATTCTGTGCAAAATATGATTCAGAGGTTAAAGAGCGTGAAATCACTTAATAAATAGAGTCATAGAGAAGTACAGCACAGAATCAGGCCACTCGGCCCATCAAGTTCACTTAAATTGCCTACTCCCAATAACCCGCACCTGGACCTTAGCCCTCTATACCCCTACAATCTAGGTACCTATCCAAACTTCCTTTAAACATTGAAATCGAGCTTACATGGACCACTTGTGCTGGCAGCTCATTCCACAGTCTCATGACCCTTTGAGTGAAGAAGTTTCCTCTCATGTTACCCTTAAACTTTCCATCTTTCATTCTTAACCTATGACCTCTGGTTGTAAACCCACCTAATCCCAGTGGAAAAACCCTGCTTGCATTTACCCTATCTACCCATCATAATTTTGAATATATCGCTATTGAATCTCCTCTCAATCTTCTACGTTCTAAAGAATACAGTCCTACCTATTCAATCTTTCCTTAAACTCAGGTCCTCCAGAGCCAGCAACATCCTTACAAATTTTCTCTGTACTCTTTCAACTTTGTTTACATCTTTCCTGTAGTAGGTGACTAAAACTGCACACAATCCTCCAAATCAGGCCTCACCAACATATTTTACAACTTCAACTCAACATCCCATCCGCTGTACTCAATATATTGACTAATGAAAGCCAATGTGCCAAAAGCTTTCTTTATGACCATATGTGATGTCACTTTCAACGATCCCTTCATTCTACCACACTCCTCAGTGCCCTACTGTTCACCGTGTAAGACCTGCCCTGGTTGGTCCTACCAAAGAGCAACACCTCGCACTTGTCTACATGAAATTCCATCTGTCAATTTGCAGCCCCTTTTCCCAGCTGATGCAGACCCCCCGCAAGCCATGATCGCCTTCCTCACTGTCCACACATCCAGTCTTGGTGTCAGCCGCAAATTTGCTGACACAATTAACCACATTGTCATCCAGATCATAGATATTGATGACAAACACCAAAGGATTCAGCACCGATCCCTGCGGCACACCTCTAGTCACAGGCCTCCAGTCAAAGAGGCAACCATCTACTACCACTCTCTGGCTTCTCCCACAAAGCCAATGTCTCATCCAATTTACTACCTCATCTTGAATGCAGAGCAACTGAACCTTCTTGACCAGCCTCCCATGCGGGACTTCGTCAAATACCTCACTAAAGTCCATATGACAACATTCACTGCCTTGCCTTCATCCACTTTCCTGGTAACTTCCTCAATGAACCTTAAGATTAGTTAGACATGACCTACCATGCTTTTTACCTACATTACAGAATGATAAAAGTAATAAATATATTAAAAAACTATTCATATTGTGATTGTGCAGACCTTCTGTAAATAAGCTTTTGAGTCAATCAGTACATTAGATTTAGAGATCTTAAATGCATTCTTTGCATCTGTATTTTACTCGGGAGATGAAATACAGCGTCTATAGAAGTGAGGCAAAGCAGCAACAAATTCATGGACCCAGTAGAGATTACATAGAAACATAGAAAACCTACAGCACAATACAGGCCCTTCGGCCCACAAAGTTGTGCCGATCATGTCCCTACCTTAGAAGTTACTAGGCTTACCCATAGCCCTCTATTTTTCTAAGCTCCATGTACCTATCCAAAAGTCTCTTAAAAGACCCTATCATATCCACCTCCACCACCGTTTCAGGCAGCCCATTCCACGCACTCAATCACTCTCTGCGTAAGAACTTACTCTTGACATCTCCTCTGTACCTACTCCCCAGCACCTTAAACCTGCGCCCTCTTGTGGCAGCCATTTCAGCCCTGGGAAAAAGCCTCTGACTATCCACATGATTAATTATAGAGGAGGTATTTGGTACCCTGAGGCAAATCAAGGTGGGTAAGTTCCCAGGGCCTGACAAGGTGTTCCCTCGGACTCTATGAGAGGCAAGTGCAGAAATTGCCAGGGCCTAGCAGAGTTATTTAAAAATTCCTTCGTGACAGGAAATGTACCAGAGGATTGGAGGATAGCCAATGTAGTTCCCCTGTTTAAGAAAGGCTCCAAACAGAAACCTGGAAATTATGGCCGTTGAGTCTGACATCAGTTGTGGGAAAATTATTGGAATCTATTCTAAGGGACCAGATATATAAGTATTTGGATGGACATGGACTGATTCATCAAGAAATTAAACAGATTTATCATGTCGATTTTCAAAAACAAGATCACTCTGCACTGACTTCTCTGGATGTAGCTTTTCTTGTGATGCAAAGAGGGCAACATCTTTCTTTCTTTTTAAATCTTTTTATTAAAGGGCAACACCTTATTGGTAAAGTAAAATTAAAAACCCTGCCTAATACGTCACTGATCTTACAAGTTGCAGAGCAGTCTGAGTTGCGGGGAGGATAAAGAGAAGCTTTGGGAGGTTATTGTCAGTGTAATGATAAAAGGAAGAGGACAGAGTTGATAAAATTCAGTAGAAAGTGTAGTCATTGACTTAGGTAAAATAAACAGATATATGAAGCATATTTTAAATGGTGAGATTTTGAAATGTCCTGCTGTTACAGGGGAGTTGAAGGTGAATTCTTGTCATTAATCACTGAAGTTTAACATGCAGATTCACCGTATAAATAAGGTAAGTTGTACATTGGCCTTTATAGGAAGAGGGTTTGAATACAAAAGAAGAGACATCTTGCTCCAATAATAGAGACTGCATAACAAGCCTGTCCTCATTACACAAGCAAATTTATACTTACAATAGAGGTTCCACAGACTAATTCCTGAGATTAAGTAGACTACGTCTACAGTGTCTGTTATTTAGAACAATTTCAACAAAACAAACACATTTTTAAGGGTATTGGGTAGATGTAGAGTTGATGTGTCCGCCAACAGGAATGCCGAAAAGCATGGGTCACTGTCTCAAGATAAGGGTTCAGGACAGAAATGGGAAGAAAATATCTTCAAGCAAAGGAAGCACCAGTGCCTTATAAAGCCTTAGCATCACATCCTTGCTTTTGTATTATAGACCTCTTGAAATGAATGCTAACATGGCATTTGCCTTCATCACCGCCGACTCAACCTTTAAGTTAACCTTCAGAGTGTTCTGCACAAGGACTCTCAAGTTCCTCTGCATCACAGATTCCTGGACTTTCTCCCCATTTAGAAAATTTATTTCTACTACCAAAGTGCATGACCATGCATTTTCCAACATTGTATTTCATTTCCCACTTTCCAGCGCATTCTCCTAATCTGTCCAAGTCCTTCTGCATCCTACCTGTTTCCTCAACATTACCTGCCCCTCCACCTGTCAATAACTTTCCCATAATACCATGGGTTCCTAACTTGGTAAGCATCCTCATGTGTGGCACCTTGTCAAAAGCCTTCTGAAAGTCCAAATATACAACATCCACTGCATCCCATTTATCTATCCTACTTGTAATCTCCTCAAAAAATTCCAACAGGTTTGTCAGGCAAGATTTTCCCTGAAGGAAACCATGTTGACTTTGTACTATCCTGTCCTGTGTCACCAAGTACTCCATCACCTCATCCTTAACAATTAACTCTAACATCTTCCCAAACACTCAGGTTAGGCTAACTGGTCTATAATTTCTCTTCTTAAAGAGTGGAGTGACATTTGCAATTTTCCAGTCCTCTGGCGCCATGCCAGAGTCCAATGATTTTTGAAAGATCATTTCTAATGCCACCACAATCACTAACACTACCTCTTTCAGAACCTTGAGATGCAGTTCATGTACCTTTAGGTCTTTCAGCTTTTTGAGCACCTTCTCTCTTGCAACTGCACCCACTTCTCTTCCTTCACACACTACAACATCAGGTATACTGCTAGTGTCTTCCACAGTGAAGACTGATGCAAAATACTCATTTAGTTCATCAGCCATCTCCTTGTCCCCTGTTATTATTTCTCCTGCCTCATTTTCTAGTGGTCCTATATCCACTCTCATTTCTCTTTTATTTTTAACATACTTGAAAAAACTTTTAAGATCCACTTTAATATTATTTGCTAGCTTGCTTTCATATTTCATCTTTTCCCTTCTAATGATATTTTTAGTTGCTCTCTGTAGGTTTTTAAAAGCTTCCCAATCCTCTACCTTCCCATTAATTTTTGCTTTGTTGTATGCCCTTTCTTTTGCTTTTACAATAACTTTGACTTCCCTTTTCAGCCATGGTTATACTATTTTACCATTTTTGGAATACATACATCCTGCACCTTCCTCATTTTTCCCAAAAACACTTGCCATTGCTGCTCTGCTGTCATCCCTGCCAGCAGCTCCTTCCAATTTACTTTGGCCAACTGCTCTCTCATACCACTTAATTTCCCTCACTCCACTGAAATACTACTACATCTGACTTTACTTTCTTCCTATCAGATTTCAAGTTGAACTCAATCATATTGTGATCACTGGGTCCTAAGGGTTCTTTTACCTTAAGCGCTCTAATTGCCTCTGGTGCATTACATAACACCCAATCCAGTATAGCTGATCCCCTAGTAGTCTCAATGACAAACTGCTCTAAAAAGCCGTCTCTTAGGCATTCAACAAACTCACTCTCTTGAGATTCATTACCAGCCTGATTTTCCCATGACTATGTAAAAATCTCCCATGACTACCATAACATTGCCCTTTTGAATCGCCTTTTCTATTTCCTGTTGTGACCTGTGGTCCACCTCCCAGCCACTGTTGGGAGGCCTGTATATAACTGCTATCAATGTCCTTTTACCCTTGCAGTCTATCAACTCAAACCATAACGATTCAACGTCTTCCGATCATATGTCACATCTTTCTACTGATTTGATGCCATTCTTTACCAGTAGAGCCGCACCATGCCCTCTGCCTACCTTCCTATCACTCCGATATATCATGTAACCTTGGACATTCAGCTCCCAACTACAACCATCCTTCAGCCACGATTCAGTGATGGCCACAACATCATACCTGACAATCTGTAATAGTGCAAGAAGATCATCCACCTTATTTCTTATACTACGTGCATTTAGATGCAACACCTTGAGTAACGTATTTGCTATCCCTTCTTATTCTGCTTCCCTAATGTTTTGATACCCAGCCTGTTGGCTGCAACTAAGTTCCATCACCTGCCTGCCATTCCTGACAATCTGACTGCACACTATCTTTACTTTCTTACCATCCATCCTACCCTGAGTCCCTTCATTCTAGTTCCCACCTCCCCTGCCAAGTTAGCTTAAATCCTCTCCAACAGCTCTAACAAACCTGCCCACAAGAATATTGTTCTCTTAGTTAGTGGATAAATATGATTTATCTAATATACACTTTTTAAAATATTTACAAATTAGGAATTTTTTACGTGGTTTGCTGCCAAATTACCCTTCTGCTTATCCACCTAATATGACATATGCTCTCCTTCAGCTTGAACCACTTCAAAAAAGGTTGAGAGCTATAATTTACAAACGGCTATTGAATTTACGAATGACATCTAACGATAAAATTAAACGTGCTTGGGAATTGGAATTTCAAGAGTCACTTTCAGATAATCAATGGAGTAAAATTTTTTATTTGGTTAGTAACTCATCTATTTGTGCCCGCCATTCCTTATTACAGGTCAAGGTAGTGCCTCGGGCCCATATGTCAAAGAATAAACTAGCACATATTTTTTCCAACATCATTCCTATTTGTGACAGATGTAATATAGAAACATAGAAACATAGAAAATAGGTGCAGGAGTAGGCCATTCGGCCCTTCGAGCCTGCACCGCCATTTATTATGATCATGGCTGATCATCCAACTCAGAATCCCGCCCCAGCCTTCCCTCCATACCCCCTGATCCTCGTAGCCACAAGGGCCATATCTAACTCCCTCTTAAATATAGCCAATGAACTGGCCTCAACTGTTTCCTGTGGCAGAGAATTCCACAGATTCACCACTCTCTGTGTGAAGAAGTTTTTCCTAATCTCGGTCCTAAAAGTCTTCCCCTTTATCCTCAAACTGTGGCCCCTCCTTCTGGACTTCCCCAACATCGGGAACAATCTTCCTGCATCTAGCCTGTCCAATCCCTTTAGGATTTTATACGTTTCAATCAGATTCCCTCCTCAATCTTCTAAATTCCAACGAGTACAAGCCCAGTTCATCCAGTCTTTCTTCATATGAAAGTCCTACCATCCAGGAATCAATCTGGTGAACCTTCTTTGTACTCCCTCTATGGCAAGGATATTGAGGTGGCCACTTTAACAGATACGTTGTGGTCTTGCATAAAGCTAGATAATTTTCGGAGAGATGTTTTTGAAACGTTATCAAAAGTCTTGGATCTGGACCTACAACCTAATTTACTTACAGCAATATTTGGGATTATCCCATCGGAACCAGGAAATATTCCTGTTTCCGTTCAACGTATGATAGCCTTTTCAACTTTATTGTCTAGGAGAGCCATTTTACTGAAGTGGAAAGATTCCAATCCACCTACTGTCTTCTATTGGCTTTCCTCCATTATGTCCTGTTTAAGTTTAGAGAAAAGAAGTCGTCGGACATTTGATACATCCTTTAAATTTGAGCAAATCTGGCAACCTTTTATTCAATATTTTCATTTGATTTGATTTATTACTATTCCAATTTTTTTTCGAAGTTTTAGATTTGATCAGAAAATCTTTTTTTTTGGTCGTATCCTCAGAATGGACTGCCCAGTCCCTTTTTCTTCCTTTTTGTTGTATAGCGTAGTAGGTTTTTTTTTCCTTCATTTAAGAATTTAAAATCTTTTTTCTCTCCATGAATTGATGAGGAGAATTAGCTGTCTTCTTTTTTATTATAGACTGCATAGTAGCTTAACACTATGTATGATCTTGATAATAGCTATTTCATAGAACATAGAACAGTACAGCACAGTACAGCCCTTTCGGCCCACAATGTTGTGCCGACCCTCAAACCCTGCCTCCCATATAAGCCCCCACCTTAGATTCCTCCATATACCTGTCTAGTAGTCTCTTAAACTTCACTAGTGTATCTGCCTCCACCACTGACTCAGGCAGTGCATTCCACACACCAACCACTCTCTGAGTAAAAAACCTTCCTCTAATATCCCCCTTGAACTTCCCACCCCTTACCTTAAAGCCATGTCCTCAGTGGTGCCCTGGGGAAGAGGCGCTGGCTATCCACTCTATCTATTCCTCTTATTATCTTGTACACCTCTATCATGTCTCCTTTCATCCTCCTTCTCTCCAAAGAGTAAAGCCCTAGCTCCCTTACTCTCTGATCGTAATCCATACTCTCTAAACCAGACAGGATCCTGGTAAATCTCCTCTGTACCCTTTCCAATGCTTCCACATACTTCCTATAGTGAGGTGACCAGAACTGGACACAATACTCCAAGTGTGGCCTAACCAGAGTTTTATAGAGCTGCATCATTACATCGCGACTCTTAAACTCTATCCCTCGACTTATGAAAGCTAACACCCCATAAGCTTTCTTAACTACCCTATCCACCTGTGAGGCAACTTTCAGGGATCTGTGGACATGTACCCCGAGATCCCTCTGCTCCTCCACACTACCAAGTATCCTGCCATTTACTTTGTACTTTGCCTTGGAGTTTGTCCTTCCAAAGTGTACCACCTCACACTTCTCCGGGTTGAACTCCTTCTGCCACTTCTCAGCCCACTTATGCATCCTATCAATGTCTCTCTGCAATCTCTGACAATCCTCTACACTATCTACAACACCACCAACCTTTGTGTCGTCTGCAAACTTGCCAACCCACCCTTCTACCCCCACATCCAGGTCGTTAATAAAAATCACGAAAAGTAGAGGTCCCAGAACAGATCCTTGTGGGACATCACTAGTCACAATCCTCCAATCTGAGTGTACTCCCTCCACCACCACCCTCTGCCTTCTGCAGGCAAGCCAATTCTGAATCCACCTGGCCAAACTCCCCTGGATCCCATGCCTTCTAACTTTCTGAATAAGCCTACCATGTGGAACCTTGTCAAATGCCTTACTAAAATCCATATAGATCACATCCACTGCACTACCCTCATCTATATGCCTGGTCACCTCCTCAAAGAATTCTATCAGGCTTGTTAGACACAATCTGCCCTTCACAAAGCCATGCTGACTGTCCCTGATCAGACTATGATTCTCTAAATGCCTATAGATCCTATCTCTAAGAATCTTTTCCAACAGCTTTCCCACCACAGACGTAAGGCTCACTGGTCTATAATTACCCGGACTATCCCTGCTACCTTTTTTGAACAAGGGAACAATATTCGCCTCCCTCCAATCCTCCAGTACCCGTGGACAACGAGGACATAAAGATCCTAGCCAGACGTTCAACAATCTCTTCTCTCGCCTTGTGGAGCAGCCTGGGGAATATTCCGTCAGGCCCTGGGGACTTATCTGTCCTAATGTATTTTAACAACTCCAACACCTCCTCTCCCTTAATATCAGCATGCTCCAGAACATCAACCTCACTCATATTGTCCTCACCATCATCAAGTTCCCTCTCATTGGTGAATACCGAAGAGAAGTATTCATTGAGGACCTCGCTCACTTCCACAGCCTCCAGGCACATCTTCCCACCTTTATCTCTAATCAGTCCTACCTTCACTCCTGTCATCCTTTTTTTCTTCACATAATTGAAGAATGCCTTGGGGTTTTCATTTACCCTACTCGCCAAGGCCTTCTAATGCCCCCTTCTTGCTCTTCTCAGCCGCTTCTTAAGCTCCTTTCTTGCTTCCCTATATTCCTCAATAGACCCATCTGATCCTTGCTTCCTAAACCTCATGTATGCTGCCTTCTTCCTCCTGACTAGATTTTCCACCTCACTTGTCACCCATGGTTCCTTCACCCTACCATTCTTTATCTTCCTCACTGGGACAAATTTATCCCTTACATCCCGCAAGAGATCTCTAAACATCGACCACATGTCCATAGTACATTTCCCTGCAAAAACATCATCCCAATTCACACCCGCAAGTTCTAGCCTTATAGCCTCATAATTTGCCTTTCCCCAATTAAAAATTTTCCTGTCCTCTTTGATTCTATCCTTTTGCATGATAATTATAAAGGCCAGGGAGCGGTGGTCACTGTCCCTCAGATGCTCACCCACTGAGAGATCTGTGACCTGACCCGGTTCATTACCTAGTACTAGATCTAGTATGGCATTCCCCCTGGTCGGCCTGTCCACATACTGTGACAGGAATCCATCCTGGACACACTTAACAAATTCTGCCCCATCTAAACCCTTGGAACTAATCAGGTGCCAATCAATATTAGGGAAGTTAAAGTTGCCTATGATAACAACCCTGTTATTTTTGCACCTTTCCAAAATCTGCCTCCCAATCTGCTCCTCTGTATCTCTGCTGCTACCAGGGGGCCTATAGAATACCCCCAGTAGAGTAACTGCTCCCTTCCTGTTCCTGACTTCCACCCATATTGACCCAAAAGAGGATCCTGCTACATTACCCACCCTTTCTGTAGCTGTAATAGTATCCCTGACCAGTAATGCCACCCCTCCTCCCCTTTTTCCGCCCTCTCTATCCCTTTTAAAGCACTGAAATCCAGGAATATTGAGAATCCATTCCTGCCCTGGTGCCAGCCAAGTCTCTGTAATGGCCACTACATCATAATTCCATGTATGTATCCAAGCTCTCAGTTCATCACCTTTGTTCCTGATGCTTCTTGCATTGAGGTGCACACATTTCAGCCCTTCTACCTTACTGTCTTTACACCGTTTATTCTGCTTCTCTTTCCTCAAAGCCTCTCTGTATGTTAGATCTGGCTTTACTCCATGCACTTCTTTCACTGCTCTATCGCTCTGGGTCCCATCCCCCTCGCAAATTAGTTTAAACCCTCCCGAACCATGCTAGCAAACCTACCTGCAAGGATATTGCTCCCCCTCGAGTTCAGGTGCAACCCATCCAACCTGTACAGGTTCCACCTTCCCCAGAAGAGATTCGAATGATCTAAAAATCTAAAACCCTGCTCCCTGCACCAACTCCTCAGCCATGCATTCAACTGCCATCTCCTCCAATTCTTACCATCTCTGTCACGTAGCACTGGCAGCAATCCTGAGAACGTCACCCTTGAGGTCCTGTTCTTCAGCCTTCTGCCTAATTCTCAAAACTCACACTTCAGGACCTCATCCCTCTTCCTGCCTATGTCGTTGGTCCCAACATGTATCACGACTTCTGGTTGCTTTCCCTCTTGTACCAGGATGTCGTGCGCCCGGTCAGAGACATCCCGGACCCAGGCACCCGGGAGACAACAAACCATGCGGGTGTCCTTCTCACGTCCACAAAATCTCCTGTCTGCTCCCCTGACTATAGAGTCTCCAATGACGACAGCTCTCCTCTTCTCCGTCCCACCTTTCTGCACCACAGGGTCAGACTCAATGCCGGAGGCCCTGCCACCGTGGCTCACACCCGGTCGGTCGTCTCCGCCGACAGTATCCAGGACGGTAAACTTATTATTCAGGGGAATGGCTACAGGGGTGCTCTGCACTACCTGTCTGCTCACCTTCGCTTTCCCCCCTCTGACTGTCACCCAACGACCTGCTTCCGACAGCCTAGATGTGACTACCTCCCTGTAGCTCCCATCTATGACTGCCTCATTCTCCCTTATGAGTCGAAGGTCATCCAGCTGCTGCTCCAGATTCCGTACACGGTCTTCCAGATCGCCCAGCCGTATGCGCTTCTGGCAGATGTGACTCTGCGGGAGAGGGGCGTTCCCCCAAGACTGCCACATCTCACATGAGAGGCACATCACCGTCTCAGGAGACATTGTAAAAACTAACTAACTGCACTTTCTGTTTGTATTGTTATTGATATATATACTTGAGATAATTATCCTCTTGTTTGTATTTATGCTTCTTATAAATCAATAAAAAGATTGATAAAGAAAAAGAAAGAATATTGGTCTCCCTCGGGTTCTGGTACAACCTGTCACTTTTGAACAGGTCATAGCTCCCCCAGAAGAGATCCCAATGATTGAAGAACTTGAAGCCCTGCCCCCCGCACCAACTTCTCAGCCACACATTTATCTGCCAAATCATCCTTTTTCTACTCTCACTGGCACATGGCACAGGCAGCAATCCAGAAATTACAACCCGGGAGGTCCTGCTTCTCAGCCTTCTCCTTAGCTCTCTAAATTCACTTTTCAGGACCTCATTGCTTTTCTTTCCTATGTCATTGGTACCAGTATGTACCAAGACATCTGGCTGCTCCCCCTCCCTCTCCAAAATGTTGTGGATGCAATCTGAGACATCCCTGACCCTGGCACCTGGGAGGCAACGTACCATCCGGGTGTTTCGTTCACGTCCACAGAATCTCCTGTCTGTTCCCCTCACTGTCAAGTCCCCTATCACTACAGCTCCCTTCTTCTCTCTCTTTCCCTTCTGCACCATGGACTGATGCTCAGTGCCTGTAACCCAGTCACCATGGCATTGTGACTCCCGTCTCCCCTTCCCCCACCAATATTCTGCAATCCCGTCTCCTTCAGATCCCATCATCAGCTCCTGGGTCCTCAGAGGCTCCATCTTCCTCTCACCCCAACCCTCTCCTCTCCATTGACAACCTCAGCCTCCCCCCTCCCCCCTCTGATCCCAGCTCTCATCCGTGCCGGGTCTTTACCAGCCCCTCCAACCTTCAACTGTCGGAAGCAGAACGCTCTGTCCTCAGTAAGGGCCTCACCTTTGTCCCCCTTCGCCCGCACCTCAGCGAGTTCCGTGTTCGCCATGATGCGGAACTCTTCTTCTGCCGCCTCCGTCTCCGAGCCTACTTCTTCGGCAAGGACTCTTCCACCCCCACCGATGACCCCTTCTCCCGTCTTCAACCCTCCTCTTCTTCATGGACACCCCGCTCTGGTCTTCTGCCTGCTCTGGATCTCTTTATTGCTAACTGTCGACGGGACATCAACTGTCTCGACTTCACCGCACCTTGTTCCCATTCCAACCTCACTCCTTCGGAAAGCTCTGCTCTCCACTCCCTCTGCACTAATCTTAACCTTACTATTAAACCCGCCGATAAGGGAGGTGCTGTTGTAGTCTGGCATACTGACCTCTACCTTGCTGAGGCACAGCGACAACTCGCGGATACCTCCTCTTATTTACCCCTCGATCGTGACCCCACTAAGGAGTACCAGGCCATTGTCTCCCACACCATCACCGACTTTATCCGCTCAGGGGATCTCCCATCCACTGCTACCAACCTTATAGTTCCCACACCTCGCACTTCCCGTTTCTACCTCCTACCCAAGATCCACAAAGCTGCCTGTCCTGGCAGACCTATTGTCTCAGCTTGCTCCTGCCCCACCGAACTTGTTTCTGCATACCTCAACACGGTTTTATCCCCCCTTGTTCAATCCCTTCCTACCTATGTTTGTGACACTTCTCACGCTCTTAAACTTTTCGATGATTTTAAGTTCTCTGGCCCCCACCGCTTTATTTTCACCATGGATGTCCAGTCCCTATATACTTCCATCCCCCATCAGGAAGGTCTCAAAGCTCTCCGCTTCTTTTTGGATTCCAGACCTAATCAGTTCCCCTCTACCACCACTCTGCTCCGTCTAGCGGAATTAGTCCTTACTCTTAATAATTTCTCATTTGGCTCCTCCCACTTCCTCCAAACTAAAGGTGTAGCTATGGGCACCCGTATGGGTCCTAGCTATGCCTGCCTTTTTGTTGGCTTTATGGAACAATAAATGCTCCATGCCTATTCTGGTGTCTGTCCCCCACTTTTCCTTCACTACATCGATGATTGCATTGGCGCTGCTTCCTGCACGCATGCTGAGCTCGTTGACTTTATTAACTTTGCCTCCAACTTTCACCCTGCCCTCAAGTTTACCTGGTCCATTTCCGACACCTCCCTCCCCTTTCTAGATCTTTCTGTCTCTGTCTCTGGAGACAGCTTATCCACTGATGTCTACTATAAGCCTACTGACTCTCACAGCTATCTGGACTATTCCTCTTCTCACTCTGTCTCTTGCAAAAGTGCCATCCCCTTCTCGCAATTCCTCCGTCTCCGCTGCATCTACTCTCAGGATGAGGCTTTTCATTCCAGGACGAGGGAGATGTCCTCCTTTTTTTAAAGAAAGGAGCTTTCCTTCCTCCACTATCAACTCTGCTCTCAAACGCATCTCCCCCATTTCACGTACATCTGCTCTCACTCCATCCTCCCACCACCCCACTAGGAATAGGGTTCCCCTGGTCCTCACCTACCACCCCACCAGCCCTCGGGTCCAACATATCATTCTCCGTAACTTCCGCCACCTCCAACGAGATCCCACCACTAAGCACATCTTTCCCTCCACCCCTCTTTCTGCTTTCTGCAGGGATCACTCCCTACGCAACTTCCTTGTCCATTCGTCCCCCCCATCCCTCCCCACTGATCTCCCTCCTGGTACTTATCCTTGTAAGCAGAACAAGTGCTACACATGCCCTTACACTTCCTTCCTTACCACTATTCAGGGCCCCAGACAGTCCTTCCAGGTGAGGTGACACCACCTGTGAGTCGGCTGGGGTGATATACTGCATCTGGTGCTCCCGATGTGGCCTTCTATATATTGGCGAGACCCGACGCAGACTGGGAGACCGCTTTGCTGAACACCTATGCTCTGTCCGCCAGAGAAAGCAGGATCTCCCAGTGGTCACACATTTTAATTCCACATCCCATTCCCATTCTGACATGTCTATCCATGGCCTCCTCTACTGTAAAGATGAAGCCACACTCAGGTTGGAGGAACAACACCTTATATTCCGTCTGGGTAGCCTCCAACCTGATGGCATGAACATCGACTTCTCTAACTTCTGCTAATGCCCCACCTCCCCCTCGTACCCCATCCGTTATTTATTTTTATACACACATTCTTTCTCTCACTCTCCTTTTTCTCCCTCTGTCCCTCTGACTATACCCCTTGCCTATCCTCTGGGTTCCCCTCCCCTTTGTCTTTCTCCCCGGACCTCCTGTCCCATGATCCTCTCATATCCCCTTTGCCAATCACCTGTCCAGCTCTTGGCTCCATCCCTCCCCCTCCTGTCTTCTCCTATCATTTTGTATCTCCCCCTCCCCCTCCCACTTTCAAATCTCTTACTAACTCTTCCTTCAGTTAGTCCTGACGACGGGTCTCGGCCTAAAATGCCGACTGTACCTCTTCCTAGAGATGCTGCCTGGCCTGCTGTGTTCACCAGCAACTTTGATGTGTGTTGCTTGAATTTCCAGCATCTGCAGAATTCCTGTTGTTTGCGCCATGGCATTCTCCTGGGAGGTCATCCCCCACGAAGGTATCTAAAGCAGTATACTTGTTTTTGAGGGGAATGGCCACAGGGCTGCTCTGGCCTGTTTCCACTTCTCCTGACGGTCACCCAGCTACTCGCCTCCTGCAACTTCAGAGTGACTACCTCCCTGTAACTCTGATGAATTATCTCCTCACTCTCCCGTACAAGCCGAAAGTCATCCAACTGCTGCTCCAGATCCCTCACACGATCTTCAAGGGGCTGCAGTCAGATGCACTTCATGCAGATGTGGTTCACCAGAAGACTCTGGGTCTCCCAGTTCTCCAACATCCAGCACACCACAGCCATTTAAATGGTACAGTAAGAGAGGGAAAAAAAAAGAAAAAAGAAATCTTAACAGATGCCTTACACAGAGCAGAAGCCTCTTTTGAGCCAAAGCCTGTCCTTTCTACTCTCGCCACTGGCCTATCCCTTATCCTTTAATGGCCTTTAAATGGCCTTATCCTGTCTCTATTTATCAAGCAACCTCATAAGAAACTGATAATAAAGGATTGCCTTTAAGAAGTTAAAGCATGTGGCAGATACTTCACCCTAGGTACTTTACACATCCATCTGTTTCTGCTGTTTGTGGTATCTGATAATAGTGGGCCATGTGCATTTTGGTTGCCTCTTAATAGCCCAAAGCAAGTTATATTTTTCCTAGCACTGGAGGGAAATTTCTAATTCCAACCTAATACAATAATTAAATGTTTATTGACAATTAACAATTAACAACTTGGGTGCTTTCACTTCCATAGTATAAGAAACATTGACAAAATAATCCTCACAAATCCTCAAGTTGTGCAAATAAATCTTTTATATAATTTAGGTTTTCCAGCAGTTTACTCATTGATTGCATAACAAGAAAACATCATAAATACTCACTCTCCAAAGACTGGGTTGAGCTGTTTGGGGATATACCGTTCAGCGCTGTCTTGCATTTGTTCACCAATTTTGACCACAATATAAGGATCAGATTTCCCATTCAGGTCAGTGGGAGCAAGGTTAGTTGCCTTGGAAGAAAAATAATCTTTAGTAAGTCACCAGAAGTTTGATTAAAATAACCAGTTGGCCAATTCTTCCTAATGCACCCAGGACCACAACACTTACTGCAATATAAGTTAAAGAAGGAAAATGGACAAATCCCAGGTAGCTATATCCAGGCCCTAAAACATTGCCAAACAAAAAACTCCAGGAATTGCTAAATCAAAGCCTAAATGTCACGTTATCCAGATGTTACCTCATCTGCCGTGGTGGATCCAGAGGACACCTGCATTTAGTCTGCAGGGATGACCCTAGGTTTCTCTTTATCTGCTCCTTAATTCCCCATCCCATTCCTACACTGACTTATTGCAGCCTTTTTAATTCTAGAACTAGATTTCTCAGTATACATCAGTCGTCCATCTGTAACATTGGCTCAGCTTGTTTCTCTTGTCCTTCTTTCTCTCTCCAGGAGGGAGAGCACCGTCAGCCTCATCAGCTGGGCTTCTCATCCAGCTCTGCATTTTTCAACTCCCAAATTATTTTGTTTAAAGAACCATAGAACACTACAGCACAGAAAACAGGCCATTCGGCTTTTCTAGTCTGTGCCAAAATATTATTCCACTAGTCCCATTGACCTGAACCCAGTCCATAACACTCCAGACCTCTCCCATCCATGTACCTATCCAATTTATTCTTAAAACTTAAGAGTGAGCCCGCATTTACCATGTCAGATGGCAGCACGTTCCACACTCCCACCACTCTCTGAGTGAAGAAGTTCCCCCTAATGTTCCCCCTAAACCTTTCCTCTTTCACCCTAAAGTCATGTCCTCTTGTATTTATCTCTCCTAATCTAAGTGGAAAGAGCCTATTCACATTTACTCTGTCTATACCCCTCATAATTTTGTAAACCTCTATCAAAATCCCCCCTTATTCTTCTACACTCCAAGGAATAAAGTCCTAACCTGTTCAATCTTTCCCTGTAACGCAACTCCTGAAGACCCAGCAACATCC
Organism: Mobula birostris; assembly: GCF_030028105.1. Classification (NCBI taxonomy): domain Eukaryota; kingdom Metazoa; phylum Chordata; class Chondrichthyes; order Myliobatiformes; family Myliobatidae; genus Mobula; species Mobula birostris. The sequence continues at coordinate 91,445,545 of NC_092371.1, read as the reverse complement.
TAATAAATCTCTTTCAATCTTACTGATATCCTTCCTAGGTGACCAGAACTGTACACAATACTCCAAATTTGGCCTCACCAATGTCTTACGCAACCTCCCCATAACATCCCAACTCCTGTACTCAATACTTTGATTTATGAATGCCAGGATATCAAAAGCCTTCTTTACCACCCTGTCCACCTGTGACGCCACTTTCAGGGAATTATGTATCTGAACTCACAGATCTCTTTGTTCCTCTGCACTCTTCAGTGCCCTACCATTTACTGGGTATGTCCTACCTTGATTTGTCCTTCCAAAATGCAACACCTCACACTATCTTCTTCTCCTCCTCTGTTTCCATTCACTTAATCTTCAAGTGACAGAGCCCTGTTGGCAGCTGATGGAGTAACATCGTTTTAGATTGCTCCTACCCTATTTACTTTATTGTCTCCTACCTGTTTCTTTTTTGAAACCTTATTATAATACTTTAATATTGCTCTACTATGGCTGGGAAAAGAACAAAAGCTTCTGTGAAACAGAAGATGAATCCCCAGCCACTTTGGATTCAAAGTGACTTCCTTAAAAGGCAAAAATCGGAATTTTCTGAGGAGTTTCAACGACTTAATGGCAAATTGGATATAATCCAACAAACCTTAACTGAGCATGAGAACCGAATTCAGGAAAATACTGGTGACACTTGAAGAGGATGTTGAAGATACAATTAAACTCTGCAAAGAGTTATCCTTATCCAATGAAAAAATGATGAAAAGGATTATCAATCTAGAAAATAGTAACAGGAGAAATATTCTAAGTTTTCATGAATTTCATATTAAGGACCTTTTAATTTGCCATACCCGTCAACAAGGAATGATAGCTTTCCATGGTTACAAGGTCAGATTTGTGGAGGACTATTCGTCTGAAGTTATGGCTGATTGTATGAAATATAATGAAGTTATGTCGGAACTTTACAATAAAGGATTTAAACCATCCCTTCAGTTTCCCGCCCATCTGAGTATTGATTTGAAGAATGGATTGCAAAAAAGAATAAAGTCGGTTGAAGACCCAAAAGAGTTTCTGAAGGTTGAAGTCTAAAACTGTTATATTTCTTATTTGATCAATTTTTTCTTCTGTTAATATGAATTTGAAATAAGTTTTCAATAAGCTTACATTTTGGCTGTTCATATATTGTTTTCTGTTACTTTTTTTGATACTTTTTTATTATATCCCTTTTTGAGGCTTTATTTTAATATGGCTTTCTCTGAATTTGTTTAAATTGATCCTTTTATATTTTTGAATACTGAGTTATTTTTCTTTTTATGTTGTCTCTTGGTAGGGACATAATAGACCTTGAAGGACCAGAGTTTCTGTCAACAGGATTTTTTGGGGAGGGGACTTTTTAGTTGTTAGCTCGCTGACTGTCTATTAGTCAGCACTCTGGCTTTGGGTGGGGAAGGAGCTATTTCTTTCCGGGAGCTGTGCTGGGTTGATTATATGATTGTCTGTTTCACTACCTTACCTTACGGTTTGCTTTCTAGTTTTAATAATTTCTGGCCAGATCTTTTAATTACATGAGGATTTGTATTTAAAATGGTTCGAAATATTAACTTATTTAGTTTGAATGTGCAAGGGCTGAGTCACCCCATTAAATGGAACAAAGTGTTTGCTTATATTAAAAAATTAAAAGCACCCATTATTTTCTTACAAGAAACACACATACGCAGCTGTGATAGCTTACGTTTTTTACTTGGTGGAAGGACATATAATTCCATTCTTCGTTTAATGCAAAATCATGTGGAGTTTTGATTTTTGTAGATGATACAGTTTCCTTTGTTCAGCATAAAGTTGTTTCGAATCCTAATGGTCGTTTTGTTATTGTATCAGGGAGTTTAGACAGTAAATTGATTGTTTTTGCTAATGTATATGCCCCCAACGTAGACGATCCAGGATTTTTTGAACATCTATTTTCATTTTTGCCAGATTTGTGTACTTACTCTCTTGTGATGGGAAGAGATTTTAACTGTTGGTTAGATCCAGGATTCTGTCAAACCAGCCACACTTAATAAATCAGCTTTGTTTACCCAATCCTTTCTAACTAAATGTAGTATAGTTGATGCTTGGCATTTTCTTCATCCGACGGACAGGGAGTATTCTTTTTTCGCTCAAGTCCATCATTCTTTTACCAGGATTGATTATTTTTTTATTGACAGTCAAATGATTCCACTGGTTCGACTGATTGAATATAAAGAGATTGCTATTTCTGACCACTCTCCTGTACTTCTATCTCTAAATCTTCCTGGTCCTATCCCTGTGAGTAGATTTTGGCGATTTAGTTTAAGTCTGTTATCCGATGAAGACTTTATAAAATTTATAGAGAATCAAATTACTTTTTTTTTCGAAGAAAATACGTTGGAAGAGACGTCTAGTCTTATTATATGGGATACTTTTAGAGCATATATCCGGGGTCAAGTTATTTCTTACACTGCAGACATCATTAAAAAAATTAACAAAGGGAGAAATGAACTAGCTAATCAGTTAAAAAAAACTGGACCATAAATATGCTTTGGTACCTGATCCTGAAATATATAAGAGATGTATTGAAACCAAAACTAAATATGATCTTCTTTTAACGTATCCAATTGAAAGCCAGTTTTTAAAAAATAGAAGTCAATTTTATGTTCACAGAGATAAAACTGGTAAGCTACTGGCTGATCAATTGAAGCCATTTATAGCCAAGCGACAAATTAAAGAAATACATTAAATTAATGGGGACATGACACTGACCACTTTGAAGTTAATGACACTTTTAAGGAATTTAATTCCAAATTGTATAGTTCTGACTCTGTTAATGACAATATTGCAATGCATAATTTTTAGATCAATTAAATATTCCTAATCTTTCCATAGGTGATCGTAGGAAATTGGATCAACCTATCTCCCAGGAGGAAATTGCTCAGGCTATACGAGAATTGCATTCTGGGAAATCCCCAGGACCCGATGGATTCTCTGGAGAATTTTATAAGGCTTTTTCCTCTTTGCTTATACCACATTTATGTTCTACCCTTACAGACTCCCTTAAGGCAGGAAGATTACCAGAGTCTTTTTACAAAGCTTCCATTTCGCTTATTCTCAAAAAGAATAAGAATCCTACTGAATGTTCTTCGTATAGACCTATCTCTTTACTCAATTTTGATACTAAAATTTTTTCTAAAGTGTTGGCTCACAGACTTGAAAATATTATATCTTCTCTAGTTTTGGATGATCAGACAGGATTTATTAAAAATCAATATTCCCATTTTAATATAAGGTATTTCTTAAATGTTATGCATTCTCCATCTAAGGAAATATCAGAATGTGTGATACCTTTGGATGCGGAGAAGGCCTTTGACAGAGTTGAATGTAATTATCTTTTTATATCCTTAGAAAAATTTAATTTAGGACCTAATTTTATTCATTGGATTAAATTATTTATTTCCCTCCGCTTGGGTTCTTACTAATCTTCAGAATTCTAAACCCTTTAGACTCCAATGTGGGACTAGACAAGGTTGTTCTTTGAACCCTCTGCTTTTTGATTTGGTATTAGAACCCTTTGCAATTGCTTTTCAAGAGTCTAAAGAGATTACTGGTATTTTAAGGAGAGGTACTATTCATAAAGTGTCGCTCTATGCTGATGACTTATTGCTTTTTATATCTGATGTTACAACCCCTTTAACATTTGTGTTCCATTTACTGACTAATTTTAGTCAGATCTCAGGATAAAAATTAAATTTACATAAGAGTGAACTGTTTCCTTTAAACAATTTAATACCAACCTTCCTTTTAACCTTCCTTTTAAAATTTTAAGAAAACAATTTACATATTTAGGAGTAACAATTACTAAGAATTATAAAGATTTATTTAAGGAAAATTTTTTAACTTTAATGAATTATGTTAAAACACATTCTAATTGGTTGCCTCTTTCTTTATCACTGACTGGCCGAATTAATTCTATTAAAATGAATATCTTCCCTAAATTTATATACCTTTTTCAAGCTGTGCCTGTTTTTATTCCTAAATCTTTTTTTGACTCTTTGGATTCAATTCTTTCTTCCTATATATGGAAGAATAAAAAATTTCGAATAAATAAAGTTCACCTTCAAAAAACCAAACAAAATGGAGGCTTTGCCTTACCCAATTTTAGGTTATATTATTGGGCAGTTAATATATGAAATATTACATTCTGGATATATTACAGTAACCACGAGAATTGTCCTACATGGGTCTCTTTGGAAGTCAACTAATTTTCCATTATTTCTTTACTTGGATCCTCACTTCCTTTATCTTTAAGTAAACTAATGGAAAATGTGGTGGTCAAACATACTTTGAGGATTTGGTTACAGTTTAGAAAACATTTTGGTTTATTGAGATTCTCCCTCTCGAGTCCTATCTTTTCTAATTGTTTTTTTAAACCATCTTTAATTGACTTATCTTTTAAAGAATGGGATAGATTGCGTATTAAATGATTTCAGGATTTGTTTGATGGAGGGAACCTCTCTTCTTTTGTGCAACTTTCAATGAAATTTAACCTTTCCAATACCCACTTTTTAAGATCTCAATTACATACATTTCCTACGAGTCCAGATAAGAATATAATAGATACAATTTTTAATCTGAAACCCTTTGACAATGGTTCAATATCTTACATTTACAGTCTGCTGTTGGGTCTGAAAAAGGCCTCTTTAGATAAAATTAAAGGAGACTGGCAAAAGGATTTACAGATTTTCATATCTGAAGAGAGCTGGAAGATTATTTTAAAATTGACTAATTCTTCATCATTATGTGCTTGTTATTCTTGATTACAATTCAAAGTGGTACATAGAATTCATATGCCTAACGACAAGCTCTCTCGTTTCTACACAGATATTTCCCCTTACTGTGATAGATGTACTAATGGAATGGCTGCACTAACTCATACGTTTTGGACATGTCCGAGCCTTGAAAAATTTTGGAAAGATGTATTTCAAACTTTTTCTGTACTTTTCACTGCTATTTTTAAGCCCAATCCCTCAGCTGACATGTTTGATATTGCTGAGTATAGTGTTACAAAACTGAAGCCGTCTAATTTGCGGGTATTGGCCTTTATGTCTCTTATGGCCAGGAGGGCGATCTTGCTCAAGTGGAAGGAGACCGCCCCACCCACTCATGTCAATGGCTATCTGATGTTACGTTGTGCCTTGATCTAGAGAAGGTTTGTTGTTCGATTTCTGATTCTAAACATGATATTCTAATGTTATGGGGACACTTTGAGTTATTTTCATAATCTTTGAACCATTATTAAAGGATGGATCTGAGCCATTATTATTATAATATTATATGGTAAGGTATTTTACTTCTCTTTTTTTGACCAACCAGCTCATTTTGGTAGTGGGGGTAGATTTTTTTTAAATAAAATTTAATTATTTTATTTTATTTCATTTCATAATTCAATCTCTTTTTTCTACATGATTGATTTGGAATATGGGATACTGTGATCATATTACTATGATTTAAATGTAATGTAATTCATATCACTTACTTGTATCCTTATGAATTTTGTATTTGTATTCATGCAATTTATATAACATTACTAAAAATATTAAGAGAGTATTTAATCTTCAGATGACCTTGTTTACACTATCAGAGCCCAGCCTCTCTCCAGCTTCATGAGCTTTTTATCGCTTTTCACCTCTGATGAAAGATCTTCCGAAGATGCAACCCAATGTTCAGTATTTCAGTACATCCAGTATTTTTTGCTTTTGTTTTAGTTTTCCAGCATTTGCAGCTTTTTTTTAATCTTCACTCAATCGCCATCTTCTTCGTGATTCTCATGTGGAAGTACTCATTGATACATAAACTATCTATTTACTTTACTGTATATTGCTTATTCATTGTTCAGGATATGGCTAATGCCGTCAAGGGCCCCATTTTTTTGTCCATCCCTATTTCTTCTCAAGAAGCTAAGACCATAAGACCAGATAGGAGCAGAAGTAAGCCATTTGGCCCATTGAGTCTGCTCAGCCATTTCATCACGACTTAACCAGTTTTCCTCTCAGTCCCAATCTCTTGCCTTCTCTCCATATCCCTTCATGCCCTGACCAATCAAGAATCTATCAGCCTCTGCCTTAAATATACATAAAAACCTGGCCTCCACAGTTGCCTATGGCAAAGAATTCTACAGATTCACTGCTATCTGGCTAAAAAAAATAATTCTTCATCTCCATTCTAAAAGCACTCTATTCTGAGGCTGTGTCCTCTAGGCTTAGACTCTCCAACCATAGGAAACAGCCTCTCCACATCCACTCTATTAAGGTCTTCCACCATTTGATAGGTTTCAATGAGGTCACTCTCATTCTTCTGAATTCTAGTGAGTACAGGCCCAGAGCCATCAAATGTTCTTAACATGACCAGCCATTCAATCCTAGAATCATTTTCATGAAGCTCCTTTGAATCTTCTCCAATTTCAGCACATCCTTTCTAAGGGGTCCAAAGCAGTTCACATTACTCCAAGTAAGTCCTCACACGTGCTTTCCAAATTCTCAACATAGAAATTAACAGCACGTTACAGGCCATTCAGCCCCCAATGTTGTGCCAACCATCTAACCTACTCTAGAAGCTGCCTAGAATTTCCCTAGCATATAGCCCTCTATTTTCCACAGCTCCATGTACCTATCTACAAATCTCTTAAATGAACTATTGTACCTGCCTCCACCACCATCACTTGCAATGCATTCCATACACCCAGCACTCTCTATGTGAAAAACTTACCCCTGACGTCCCCTCTGTACCTACTTCCATTAAAACTATGCCCCTCATGTTTAGCCATGTTAGCCCTGGGAAAAAGCCTCTGGATATCCACATGATCAAATCCTCTCATCATCTTATACACTTCTATCAGCTCACCTCTCATCTTCCATCGCTCTAAGGAGAAAAGGCCAAGTTACTCAACCTATTCTCAGAAGGCACCCTCTCCAATCCAGGCAACATCCTTGTAAATCTCCTCTGCATTCTCTCTATAGTATCCACATCCTTCCTGTAATGAGGTGACTAGAACTGAGCACAGTACTCCAAGTGGGGTCTGACTAAGGTGTTATACAGCTGTAACATTACCTCATGGCTCTTGAACCCAATCCCATGGTTGATGAAGGCCAACATACCATACATCTTCTTAACAACACTGTCAACCTGTGAAGAAGCTTGGAGTGTCCTAGGGACATGGACCCCAAGATCTCGCTGATCATCCACACCGCTGAGAGTCTTATCATTTAAAATAAATTCTATCATCAAATTTGACCTACCAAAATGAACCACTTCACGTTTAGAGAAACACAGAAACATAGAAAACCTACAGCATAATACAGGCCCTTCGGCCCACAATGCTGTGCCAAACACGTACTTACTTCAGAAAGTACTAGGGCTACGCATAGCCCTCTATTTTTCTAAACTCCATGTACCTATCCAGGAGTCTCTTAAAAGACCCTATCGTATCTGCCTCCACCACCATCACTGGCAGCCCAATCCACCCACTCACCACTGTTTGCGTCAAAAACTTACCCCTGACATCTCCTCTGTACCTACTTCCAAGCACCTTAAAACTGTGCCCTCTCGTGTTATCCATTTCAGGCTTGGGGAAAAGCCTCTGAATATCCACGCCATCAATGCCTCTCATTATCTTATACACATCTATCAGGTCACCTCTCATCCTCTGTCGCTCCAAGGAGAAAAGGCCGAATTCACTCAACCTATTCTCATAAGGCATGCTCCCCAATCCAGGCAACATCCCTGTAATCTCTCTGCACACTTTCTATAGTTTCCACATCCTTCCTGCAGTGAGGCAACTGTACTCCAAGTGGGGTCTGACCATGGTCCTATATAGCTGCAACATTACCTCTCAGCTCTTAAACTCAGTCCCACGGTTCATGAGGGCCAATGCACCAAATGTCTTCTTAACCACACAGTCAATCTGTGCAGCAGCTTTGAGTGTCCTACGGACTCAGACCCCGAAATCCCCCTGATCCTCCACACTGCCAAGAGGCTTACCATTAATACGATATTCTGCCATCATGTTTGACCTACCAAAATGAACCACCTCACACTTATTCAGGTTGAACTCCATCTGCCACTTCTCAGCCCAGTTTTGCATCCTATTGATGTCCCACTATAACCTCTGACAGCCCTGCACACTATCCACAACACCCCAAAACTTTGTGATATCAACAAATTTACTAACCCATCCCTCCACTTCCTCATCCAGGTCATTTATAAAAATCACGAAGAGAATGGGTTCCCAGAGCAGATCCCCGAGGCACTCCACTGGTCACCAACCTCCACGCAGAATATTACCTGTCTACAACCACTCTTTGCCTTCTATGGGTGAGCCAATTCTGGATCCACAAAGCAAGGTCCCCTTGGATCCCATGCCTCCTTACTTTCTCAATAAGCCTTGTATAGGGCACCTTATCAAATGCCTTGCTGATATCCACATACACTACACCTACTGCTCTACCTTCATCAATGTGTTCAGTCACATCCTCAAAAAATTCAATCAGGCTCGTAAGGCATGACCTGCCTTTGACAAAGCCAGTTGATTATTCCTAATCATATTATGCCTCTCCGAATGTTCATAAATCCTGCCTCTCAGGATCTTTTCCATCAACTTACCAACCACTGAAGTAAGACTCACTGGTCTATAATTTCCTGGGCTATCTCTACTCCCTTTCTTGAATAAGGGAACAACATCTGTAATCCTCCAGTCCTCTGGAACCTCTCCCGTCCCATTGATGATGCAAAGATCTTTGCCAGAGGCTCAGCAATATCCTCCCTTGCCTCCCACAGTAGCCTGGGGTACATCTTGTTCGATCCCAGAGACTTATCCAACTTGATGCTTTCCAAAAGCTCCAGCACATCCTCTTTCTTAATGTCTATATGTTCAAGCTTTTCAATCTGCTGTAAATCATCCCTACAATCGCCAAGATCCTTTTCCATAGTGAATACTAAAGCAAAGTATTCATTAAGTACCTCTGCTATCTCCTCCGGTTCCATACACACTTTTCCACCGTCACACTTGTTTGGTCCTATTCTCTCATGCCATATCCTCTTGCTCTTCACATACTTGTAGAATGCCTTGGGGTTTTCCTTAATCCTGCTCGTCAAGGCCCTTCTGGCCCTTCTCATTTCAATCTTAAGATCCTTCCTGCTAACCTTATAATCTTTTAGATCTCTATCATTACCTAGTTTTTTTGAGCCTTTTGTAAGGTTTTCTTTTCTTCTTGACTAGATTTACAACAGCCTTCGTACACCATGGTTCCTGTACCCTAACATCCTTCTTCTGTCTCATTGGAATGTACTTATACAGAACGCCACCCAAATATCCCCTGAACATTTGCCACATTTCTGCCGTACATTTCTCTGAGAACATCTGTTCGCAGTTTATGCTTCCAAGTTCCTGCCTGAGAACTTCATTATTTCCCCTTACTCCAATTAAACACTTTCCTAACTTGCCTGTTCCTATCCCTCTCCAATGCTATGACCAGGTTCATTTCCCATTACCAGATCAAGTACAGCCCCTCCTCTTGTAGGCTTATCTATATATTGTGTCAGGAAAACTTCCTGAACACACCTAACAAACTCCACCCCATCTAAACCCCATGCTCTAAGGAGATACCAATCAATATTTGGGACATTAAAATCTCCCACCATGACAACCCTGTTATTATTACATCTTTCCAGAATCTGTCTCCCTATCTGCTCCTCAATGTCCCTGTTACTATTGGGTGATCTATAGAAAACACCCAGTAGAGTTATTGATTCCTTCCTGTTTCTAACTTCCACCCACAGAGACTCTGTTGACAGTCCCTCCATGGCTTCCTCCTTTTCTGCAATCATGACATTATCTCTGATCAACAGTGCCATGCCCCCAGCTCTTTTGCCTCCTTCCCTGTCCTTTCTGAAAGATCTAAAGCCTGGCAGTTGAAGTACATTCCTGCCCCTGAGCCATCCAAGTCTCTGTAATGGTCACAACATCATAGCTCCTTATTATAGCAACTCATCTGGGTTGAACTCCATCTGCCACTTCTCAGCCGAGTTTTGTATCCTATCAACGTCTCGCTGTAACTTCTGACACCTGTCCTGACTATCCACAACTTCCCCAACCTTTGTGTCATCAGCAAACCTACTAACCCACCCTTCTACTTCCTCATCCAAGTCATTTATAAAAATCACAAAGAGGAGGAGTCCCAGAACAGATCCCTGCGGAACACCACAGGAGGACTGGTCATCATCCTCCATGCAGAATATGAATCATCTACAACCACCTTCTGTGGGCAAGCCAATTCTGAATCCACAAAGCAAGGTCTCCTTGGATCCCATGCCTCATTACTTTCTGAATGAGCCTTTCTTATCAGATGCCTTTCTGAAATCCATATACACTACATTCACTGCTCTATTTTCATCAATGTGTTTTGTTACATAGAAGCATAGAAAACCTCAATACTGGCCTTTTGGCCCACAATGCTGTGCTGAACATGTACTTAATTTAGAAATTACCTAGGGTTACCCATAGCTCTCAAAGTATTCATTCAGGCTGATAAGGAATGACCTGCTCTTGGCAAGCCATGCTCACTATCCCTAATCAGATTATGTCTCTCCAAATGCTCGTAAATCCTGCCTCTCAGGATCTTCTCCAACAACTTGCCCACCACTGAAATAAGACTCACTGGTATACAGCTTCCTAAGTTATCCCCACCCCCTTTCTTGAACAAGGGAACAACATTTGCAACCTTCCAATCCTCTAGTCCCAATTGATGATGCAAAGATTATCACCAGAGGCTCAACAACCTCCTTCCTTGCTTCCCACAGTAGCCTAGGGTATATCTCACCTGGTCCCGGCGACTTATCTAACTTAATGCTTTTCAAAAGCTCCAACACATCCTCTTTCTTAATGTCTATATACTCAGGCATTTCAGTCCACTGTAAGTCATCCCCAGAATTGTCATGGTCCTTTTCATTGGTGAATACTGAAACAAAGTATTCATTAAGTACCTCCGCTACCTCCTCAGACTGCATACACACGTTTCCACTGTCACAGCTGATTGGTCCTATTCTCACATGGTTCATCCTCTTGCTCTTATAGAATGCCTTGGGGTTTTCCTTAATCCTGCTCACCAAAGCCTTTTCATGAGCCTTTCTGGCTCTCCTAATTTCATTCTTGAGCTCCCTCCTGGCTTCCTTGTAATTTTCTTGAACTCTATCAGTACCTAGTTTCTTGAACGTTTTGTAAGCTTTTGTTTTCCTCTTAACTAGATTTTCCACAGCCTTTGTACACCATGGTTCTTTTACCCTACCATCCTTTCCTTTCCTCAATGGAACACACCTATACAGAATTCCATGCAAGTACTCCCTAAACATTTATCACATTTCTGCCATGCATTTCCCTGAGAACATCTGCTTCCAATTTATGCTCTGAAGTTCCTTCCTAATACTATCAATTACCACCTACCCCAATTAAATGTTTTCCCAAATCGTCTGCTCCTTTCCCTTTCCAGGGCTATGGTAAAGGAAATAGAGTTGTGATCACTACCTCCAAATTGCTTTCCCACTGAGAGATATGACACCTGATCAGGTTAATTTCCCAATACCAGATTAAGTACAGCTTCTCCTTGGGTTAGCTTGTCTACATATTGCATCAGAAAACTTTCCTGAACACACCTAACAAACTCCACTCCATCTAAACCCCTTGTTCCGAGGAGATGTCAGTCAATATCTGGAAAGTTAAAATCTCCCATCACAACAACTATTATTATTGCACCATTCCAGAACCTACCTCCTTATCGACCCCTCGATGTCCCTGTTACTACTGGGGGGACATTAACATTATACATATTACATATTATTAACACTATATCCTTGCTTTTATATTCTTGTCCTCTTGGAATAAACGTTAACATCGCATTTACCTTCCTCACCGCAGACTCAACTTGCAAATTAATCTTTTATGGAATCCTGCACAAGAACTCCTAAATCCTTTTGCATCTCAGTTTCTTGTACCTTCTCTCTACTTAGAAAATATTCAACCCTTTAATTTCTTCTACCAAATTGCATGACCATGAAATTCTGGACGCTGTATTCTATCAGCCACTTCTTTGCCCATTCTCCTAATCTGTCTCAGTCCTTCTGTAGCCTCTCTACTTACTCAAAACAAAACTTATCTTCATATCATCTACAAACTTTGCAACAAAGCCATCAATTTCCTCATCCAAATCATTGACATATAATGAAAAAGAATGTGTCCCAACACAGATCACTGTGGAAGAACACTAGTCACCAGAAGCCAACCAGAAAAGGCTCCTTGATTCCCACTCTTTGCCTCCTGCCAATCAGCCACTGCTTTATCTATACTAGAATCTTTCCTGTAATACCATGGGCTCATAGCTTGTTAAACAGCCTCGTTTGGCACCTTGTCAAAGGCAATTCTCCTTTGTCTATCCTGCTTCCTATTTCTTGAATTCCAAAATATTTGTTTGGCAAGATTTTCCCTTTTGGAAACCATGCTGACTACAGCCTAATTCATCATGTGCCTCCAAGTACCCTGAGACCTCATTGATAATAATCGACTCCAAAGATTACAACCCTGGAGATCCTTTTTCTCAGCAATCTACCTCGCTCCCTAAAATCTCTCTTCAGCACCCTGAAGGCTGCACACCCTCACCCTTGAGAGTGCTATGGACCTGAAGTGAGACGTCCCTGATCCTGGCACCAGGGAGGCAACATAGAATCTGGATGTCTCTATCGCAGCCACAGAACCTTCTCTGACTCAGGAATCTCCTATCAACACTGCAGTACGTTTCAACTCTCTGCCCTTCTGAGCCACAGCATCAGAGATCCAGACATTGTGGCTCCCCCCGGTAGGTTATCCCCCTCAATAGTATCTAAAGTTATATACTTATTATTGAAGAAAGTGCCCACAGGTGTACTCTGCACTGGCTGTGCATTTCCCCTCCTTCTCCTGACAGTCACCCAGTTTCCTGACTCTTGCAACCTAGGAGATGACTACCTCCTCATTCTCCTGTACGAAGCAAAGGTCATCAAGCTGCAGCTCTGGTTCCTTAATATGTCCTTTCAGGAGCTGCAGCTCCAGCCGCCTGGTGCAGATGTGTTTATCCGTGAGATTGGAGGTCTCCCAGACTTCCCTTAACAATCTCTCTTCACGGATGCTACCTAACTTGCTGAGAACATGAAGCAGTTTCTACTTTGTAAAATAAGTTAAGATTTCAGCATCCACAATGTTCTTCTTTTGTAACTTACTATTTTTGGCTTTTTTTTAGTAAATTAACTGAAAGTTAAATGACTGCAGAAACAGATGAAAAAGGCTGTTACTATATCAAGCTCAGTATCTCTAAGAGAAAATTTCTATGAAAAGTTTACTCACTTTCACGATGTAAACCCTGACAAGAACTTTGACTGGTCTGTTAGTTGGTTTTCCCTGTAGTATCTTAAAACTAGATTCTACTTCATCACTTGGGTAGATTAGGAGGGATCCCTGTCAAAGTAAAAATAAATACAATTAAATAAAATGAATGAGCAGCACATTTTTTTATCTTCTACAACTCTGCTGTTTAAAATATTGTTGGATAAAAATGTTGGTTAATTAGTAAGCTTGCAGACAACATAAAAGTTCATCTGAGTTATAGGTAGTGGGAAGGTTAGAAATATGGGTGGAGAAATGGCAGCTGGAGTTTAAGCAACAAACCCAAAATGCTGGTGGAACGCAGCAAGCCAGGCAGCATCTATAGGAAGAGGTATGTGTCGACGTTTCGGGCCGAGACCCTTCGTCAGGACTAACTGAAAGAAGAGCTAGTAAGAGATTTGAAAGTGGGAGGGGGAGGGGGAGATCCAAAATGATAGGAGAAGACAGGAGGGGAGGGATGGAGCTAAGAGCTGGAAAGTTGATTGGCAAAAGGGATACAAGGCTGGAGAAGGAAGAGGATCATGGGACAAGAAGCCTGGGGAGAAATAAAGGGGGAGGGGAGCCCAGAGGAAGATGGAGAGCAGGCAAGGAGTTATAGTGAGAGGGACAGAGGGAGAAAAGAGAGAGGTTAATCTGGACAAGTGTGAGGTGTTACACTTTGAAAGGTCAAAGGTAAGAAGAAAGTATGCAATAAATATCAGGAACCTTTGGGACACTGGTGAATCTTAGGGTGCAGGTCTATAGCTCTCTTAAAGATAAAATAAAGATGCAACTTGTAAGCAACACACATCAAAGTTGCTGGTGAACGCAGCAGGCCAGGCAGCATCTGAAGGAAGAGGTACAGTCGACGTTTCAGGCCGAGATCCTTCGTCAGGACTAACTGAAGGAAGAGTGAGTAAGGGATTTGAAAGTTGGAGGGGGAGGGGGAGGGAGAGATCCAAAATGATAGAAGACAGGAGGGGGAGGAATAGAGCCAAGAGCTGGACAGGTGATAGGCAAAAGGGGATACGAGAGGATCATGGACAGGAGGTCCGGGAAGAAAGATGGGGGGGGGGCCCAGAGGATGGGCAAGAGGTATATTCAGAGGGACAGAGGGAGAAAAGGGAGAGTGAGAGAAAGAATGTGTGCATAAAAATGAGTAACAGATGGGGTACGAGGGGGAGGTGGGGCCTTAGCGGAAGTTAGAGAAGTCGATGTTCATGCCATCAGGTTGGAGGCTACCCAGACGGAATATAAGGTGTTGTTCCTCCAACCTGAGTGTGGCTTCATCTTTACAGTAGAGGAGGCCGTGGATGGACATGTCAGAATGGGAATGGGATGTGGAATTAAAATGTGTGGCCACTGGGAGATCCTGCTTTCTCTGGCGGACAGGGCGTAGATGTTCAGCAAAGCGGTCTCCCAGTCTGCGTTGGGTCTCGCCAATATATAAAAGGCCACATCGGGAGCACCGGACGCAGTATATCACCCCAGTCGACTCACAGGTGAAGTGTTGCCTCACCTGGAAGGACTGTTTGGGGCCCTGAATGGTGGTAAGGGAGGAAGTGTAAGGGCATGTGTAGCACTTGTTCCGCTTACACGGATAAGTGCCAGGAGGGAGATCAGTGGGGAGGGATGGGGGGGACGAATAGACAAGGAAGTTGTGTAGGGAGCGATCCCTGTGGAATGCAGAGAGATGGGGGGAGGGAAAGATGTGCTTAGTTCACCAGCAACTTTGATGTGTGTTGCTTGAATTTCCAGCATCTGCAGAATTCCTGTTGTTTGCGTTAAAAATACAACTTGTAAAGTAGGTGGACAGAATGCTTGCCCTCGTGAGTCAGGGCATTGAGTATAAAAGTCGGGAAGTCAAATTGCACCTGTATAAATCTTTGTTTAGGCCACATTTAGAGTATTGTGTGCAGTTCTGTTTGCCTCTAAACAGAAATCATGTGGAGGCTTTGGAGGGGATGCAGAAGAGGTTCACCAGGATATGGCATGGATTAGAAAGTAATAGCTATCAGGATAGCATGGACAACCCTGGGACTAGGGTGAAGGTGCTTGATAATAGTATTGTATGAAATTGTGGGAGACATTGATAAGGTTGAGAATCAGTGTCTCTTTCCCAAATACATGACCATACATTTAAGGTGAGATGGGGGACATTTAAAGAAGACTTTGAGGCAAGTTTATTTGTTTACGCAGAGTGGTAGATGCTGAAATGCTCTACCAGGAGAGGTATTGAAGTAGATATTAATAGTAATAATCAAAAGGGATTTAGCCAAGCAGGGAATGGAGGAATATGGATTGGGTAAGGTTAAATAGAAATCATAATGGGCACAGACATTAATAATTGAGGGTCAAGAAGCAACCTCTCAGGGACTGCACTAGTTATATTAACCCATTTTATTAAGTCCACTTGTGGAGCAGACGCAATGGGCTGAATGGCCTACTTCTGCTCCTTTGTCTTGTGATCTTGTGATATCCTTACAACATGAAAATGAGCCATTTATTCTGACTCTCTGTTTTCTGTGAGACTGCCAGTTTTCAATCCATACCAACACACTTCTTCCAGTACCAACTTATGCTTCTTGTGCAGTACTTTGTCAAATGCCTTCTGGAAATTTAAATACACTATCTCTACTTGATCTGCTATTAGGGAATGAGACAGGACAGGTGACAGAAGTTTGTGAAGGGGAACGAATGCTTTACATTTAGTGATCACATCATCATCAGTTTCAAAGTAAATATGCAACACGATACGTCTGGTCCTCAGGTTGTGGTTCCAAATTAGAGAAAGGCCGATTTTGATGACATCAGAAAGGATCTGGCAAGTGTGGATTGGAACAGGCTGTTTCTGGCAAAAGTGTACTTGGTAAGTGGGAGGCCTTAAAAAGGGAAATTTTCAGAGTACAATGACTCTCAAGATGAATCTACATGGACTTTAACAAGGCATTTGACAAGGTCCCACATGGAAGCTTGATGAAAAAGGTTCAGTCGATCGGTATTCAAGATGAGGTTGTAAATTGGATTGGACATTGGCTTTGTGGGAGAGGCCAGAGAGTGGTAGTAGATGGTTGCCTCTCTGAGTGGAGGCCTGTGACTAGTGAAGTACATCAGGGATCAGTGCTGAGTCTTTGTTGCATTCTATATCAATGATTTGAGGGATAATGTGGTCAACTGGATCAGTAAATTTGTAGATGACACCAAGATTGGGGGTGTAGTGGACAGCGAGGAAGGCTATCATGGCTTGCAAAGGGATCTGCATCAGCTGGAAAAATGGGCTGAAATATGGCAGATGCAACTTAATGCAGACAAGTGTGAGGTTTTTCACTTTGGAAGGACCACCAAAGGTAGGTCTTACACAGTGAACGATAGGGCACTGAAGGGTGTGGTAGAACAAAGGGATCTGGGAATACAGCTCCTAAATTCATTGAAAGTTGTGTCACAGGTAGATAGGGTTGGAAAGAAAGCTTATGGCACATTGGCCTTTATAAATCAATCTCTTGAGTATAGGAGATGGAGTGATATGTTGAAGTTGTATGAGATGTTGTTGAGGCCTAATTTGGAGGATTGTGTGCAGTTTTGGTCACTACAGGTAACTACAGGAAAGATGTAAGCAAGGTTGAAAGACTACAAAGAACATTTACAAGGATGTTGCCGGATCTGGAGGACCTGAATCATAAGGAAAGATTGAATAGGCTAGGACTGTATTCCTTAGAACGTAGAAGATTGAGAGGATATTTGATAGAGGTGTACACAATTATGAGGGGTATAGACAGGGTTAACGCTAGCAGGCCTTTTCCACTGAGGTTGGGTGGGACTACAGAGGTCATGATTTAAGGATGAAAGGTGAAAAGTTTAAGGATAACATGAGGAGAAACTTCTTCGTTCAGAGGGTCATGAGAGTGTTGAATAAGTGTCAGCACAAGTGGCACATGTGAGCTTAATTTCAAAGTTTAAAATAGGTTTAGATAGGTACATGGACAGTAGGGGTTTAGAGGGTTATGGTCCTGGTACAGGTCGATGGTAATAGGCAGCTGAAATGGTTTCAGCATCAGCTCCCACTTTGTCACAATGGTTCTCTCAAGTGATGCTATGTCTTAGTTTGGAGAAAATTAGAAGTCGAACCTTTGAACCTTTATTTGATTTTGAGAAAAGATGGGGCTCATTTGCTCGTTATTATCATTTGAGTTAATTGATATAATTTTTCCATGATCTAATTGTAAATTCTTTTAGTATATTTTCTTTTCTTGCTGGTGGTTTGATGTTTATTTTTAGAAGCTTTTTGTATGACGCATGGCTCCGGGGTTGTACACCAAATGGGTTCTCGTTTTTTTCTCACTTTCCTGCTTAGTAGGTTTTTTTTGTTACCACACAGTTTTGTTTTCAATCTTTAAGATGATGGTTTTTTTGAGGCATTGTAAGTGTTGTTACTTCCATGTACTCATGTTATTTTTCCTATATATACAATAAAAAGATTTGAAAACAATGGTTTCAGCATGTATTAGAGGGGTCAAAGGGCCTGTTTCTATATTTCTCTATGAATCTGACTCTAAAGCTTGTATGTGCCTATCAGAATAAAAGGTAAAGATGACGGGTGTAGGGAACCTTGGTTTTCAAGACATATTCCGGCCCTGGTTTAGATAACAAGGAGGTGCATAGCAGGTATGGGCATGTAGGAACATATGAGTTGCTTACAGAGTATAAGAAATGCAAGAAAACAATTAAGAAATAAAACAGGGGGGCTAAAAGAAGGCAGGAGTTTGCTCTAGCAGATAAGGTAAAGGAGAATCTGTAGATCTGTTAAGAGCAAAAGGATTGCAAGGGACAAAATTGCTTCTCTAGAAGATCGGGATGGTAATCCATGTGTGGAGCCAAAAGAGATGGGGAAGATCTTAAATAGTTTTTTGCAGCTTTATTTACTCAGGAGATGGACACAGAGTCTATAGAAGTGAGGCAAAATAAAATCATTTGAACAGCTTTTAATAGCTGTTTATTGGTGATTCTTATACATTTGTTGATGAACAGGAATCATAGAATTATTCCAATAGGTGCCAATTAGCTCATCTAATCATCCATTATGCAGGTGATGTGCAACATGTCAGTATGAGGAACAAAGGCCGCAACCCTATAAAAATAAATTCCACATCAGTCAAATACATTTTTTTTCATTGTTGGTAGTATGTTAGACAGGTGGCAGGGTTTGAGATACGTCTCCACCAAAGGAGATGTAAGGCACTCCTTCCCTCCACTAGCCTGCAGGGGACCCATGGGAAAGGTCATGTGAAGCCATGGGATCAGGTGGTGAATGGTCATATGAGCAACAGGTTCATAACACAATTCTGGTTATCAGACCACTGACACCAACAGACAATCTCTAAAAAGTATTGATAATGGCTGGAGTCTCCCATCTTATAAAGGCACTGCCCAGAAGGCAATGCCAAACCACTCCTGTAGAAAAGTTTGCCAAGAACATTCATGATCATAGATAAGACCATGATCACCCACGTCATAGGGCAAGGCAGATAATATTGATGATGACTTTGTTAGAAAGAAATCATACACTACATGGATTTTTCTATCCTCCAGTTTACGCCTTTCACAATCTTACTTTTAAGTTTGATTTAGGGCCATTATCAAAGTCTGCTGACAAATGGGTATAGTGTGTAAAGTATTTGTGTATGCTGTTCTTTTAAACAGCCTTGCTGTAAAACACCCTTAGATTTTATAATCCTCAGCCTGGTTTTTACACTGCTGCGAAGTCCTTCTTACATTTGCTGTCTTCAGCTTAGCATGCATTCAATTCATGCTTTGCTTTCTGCTTTGGCCAAGTTTGGTTGCAAAGCCTCCTTTGTCATCAGAAACTGCTTTTTTCTGCCTTGATGCATGCATGAGAATTGCTCCTCAGTCTCTCTCTCTTTCTCTTACTCTCTCTCTCTCTCTCTCTTCTAGCTTTCTCTCACTCACTCTCTACCTCTCTTTCTTCCTCCCTCCCTCACCCCGCCCTACATCTGACCTAAGAGATGTATTTATTTTTGAGCCGTTGTATTACAATCACATTAAATTCCTTTTAGGTTGAGTCTAAGGTGGAGCAGAAGAGTAGTGAGAAGATTTAACAGAGGACTACAGTGGTTTAGGGTTCAACAGCCATTTCAGTTGTCTATTTGTGATGTACATCTGATTACAAAGGAGGAAGGCAAAATATGGGGAACTATAGACTGGTTAATTTAGTTTCTGCTGTCGGTATGATGCTGCAAGATTATGTTGACTATTTAGGAAAGATGAATATAATTAAAATTTGTCAACATGGTTTGATGAAAGGTGAATCATGTTTGAAAATTTGTTCGACGTCTTGGAGGATATAACAGAGAAAGTTGATGGTGGGGGAGTGGGTTGGATGTTAGAGGATTGGAAAGCTTTTAAAATCCAACAAAAGGCAACCAAAAAGTCACAAAGAAGGTAAAGATGGAATACAAAAGTAAGCAGCCGATAATACTGAAGAGGATACCAAAAGTTTCTTGAGAGACATAAAGTGTAAAAAAGAGGCAAGAGTGGATATTGGACCACTGGAAAATTATGCTGGAGACGTAGTAATGGGGGCAAGGAAATGACAGACAAACAGAATAAGTATTTTGCATCAGTCTTCACTGTGGAAGACACTAATGGAAGTTCAAGTGTCGGGTCATGAAGTGTGTGAAGTTAACATAACTAGAGATAAGGTTCTTGGGAAACTGAAAGGTTTGAACTTTGACAAGTCAGCTGGCCCAGATGGTGTACACCCCAGAGTTCTGAAGGATGTAGCTGAGGAGATCGTAGAGGTTTTAGAAATGATGTTTCAAGAATCAGTAGATTCTGGAATGGTTCCAGAAGACTGGAAAATTGCATATGTAACTCCACTCTTCAAGAAGGGAGATTGTAATATGGCAGGGGGATGGGAACTAGTATGATAGAGCTGAGGATGAGCCAGCAGGTTTAAAAGTAGTTGATGGATGTAACATGAATGTAAGGAAGGACAAGCCAATGAATGGGTACAAATGCAGACAGAGCAAAGAGTTAAATTGTACCACAGAGGCAAAATTCAAAAGGGCAAAGAATGCAGGACTGAAGGTGCTGAATTTCAATAAAGTAGCATTCGGAATAAGGTGGACAAACTCATGGCGCTATTACAGATTTGTCAGTATGACCTTGTGGGCATCACTGAATCGTGACTGAAAGAAGGCCATAGTTGGGAGCTTATCATCAATGAATATACTTTGTACCAAAACGACAGCATAGAAAGGGTACGAAGGCATAGGCAATGGTGTGACTCTATTGGTAAGAGATGGAATTACATCTTTAGAAAGTGGTGACACAAGATCAGAGAATGTCGAATCTTTGTTGGTGGAGTTAAGAAAAAAAAAAGTATTATGCGAATCATGTATAGGCCTCCAGATAGTACCCAAGATGTGTGGATGAAATTGCAAAAGGAGCTGATAAGGGCATGTAATAAAGGGTAATGTCACAATTATACTGGGGACTTCAATATGCAAGAGGATTGGGAAAATCAGGTTGGTGTTAGATCGCAAGAGACGAAATTTGTTGAATGCCTACGAGATGGCTTTTTTAGATTAGCTTGTGCTCAAGCCTACTCGGGAACAGGCTATCTTAGATTGAGTGTTGTGTAATAACTCAGAACTTATTAGGGAGCTTAACATAAAGGAGTCCTTAGGAGGTAGTGAACATAATTGGTATATTTGGATTTTCAGAAGGCTTTTGATAAGGTCCCACACAGGAGATTAGTGTGCAAACTTAAAGCACACGGTATTGGGGGTAAGGTATTGGTGTGGGTGGAGAGTTGGTTAGCAGACAGGAAGCAAAGAGTGGGAATAAACGGGACCTTTTCAGAATGGCAGGCGGTGACTAGTGGGGTACCGCAAGGCTCAGTGCTGGGACCCCAGTTGTTTACAATATATATTAATGACTTGGATGAGGGAATTAAATGCAGCATCTCCAAGTTTGCGGATGACACGAAGCTGGGTGGCAGTGTTAGCTGTGAGGAGGATGCTAAGAGGATGCAGGGTGACTTGGATAGGTTGGGTGAGTGGGCAAATTCATGGCAGATGCAATTTAATGTGGATAAATGTGAAGTTATCCACTTTGGTGGCAAAAATAGGAAAACAGATTATTATCTGAATGGTGGCCGATTAGGAAAAGGGGAGGTGCAACGTGACCTGGGTGTCATTATACACCAGTCATTGAAAGTGGGCATGCAGGTACAGCAGGCGGTGAAAAAGGCGAATGGTATGCTGGCATTTATAGCGAGAGGATTTGAGTACAGGAGCAGGGAGGTACTACTGCAGTTGTACAAGGACTCCACCTGGAGTATTGTGTGCAGTTTTGGTCCCCTAATCTGAGGAAAGACATCCTTGCCATAGAGGGAGTACAGAGAAGGTTCACCAGATTGATTCCTGGGATGGCAGGACTTTCATATGAAGAAAGAATGGATGAACTGGGCTTGTACTCGTTGGAATTTAGAAGATTGAGGGGGGATCTGATTGAAACGTATAAGATCCTAAAGGGATTGGACAGGCTAGATGCAGGAAGATTGTTCCCGATGTTGGGGAAGTCCAGAACGAGGGGTCACAGTTTGAGGATAGAGGGGAAGCCTTTTAGGACTGAGATTAGGAAAAACTTCTTCACACAGAGAGTGTTGAATCTGTGGAATTCTCTGCCACAGGAAACAGTTGAGGCCAGTTCATTGGCTATATTTAAGAGGGAGTTAGATATGGCCCTTGTGGCTATGGGGGTCAGGGGGTATGGAGGGAAGGCTGGGGCGGTGTTCTGAGTTGGATGATCAGCCATGATCATAATAAATGGCGGTGCAGGCTCGAAGGGCAGAATGGCCTACTCCTGCACCTATTCTCTATGTTTCTATATAATATGATTGAATTTATACTGAAATTTGAGAGGGAGAAGCAGAAGTCAGATGTATCATTATTGCAATAGAATCAAGGGAATTACAGAGGCACAAAAGAGGAGCTTGCCCAGCTGGATTGGAGGGGGATACTGGTGGGGATGACAGCAGAACAGAGGTGGCTGAAGATTCTGGGAATAGTTCACAAGGTGCAGGATAGATAATGTGCCCCACAAGATAAAGTTCTCAAATGGCAAGGCTAGGCAGCTGAGATTGACAAGGGAAATTAAGGACTGTATAAAAGCTAAGGAGAGGACAAATAAAGTAGGAAAAGTGAGTGGGAAGTTGCATCCGGACACTTTTAAAACCAAACAAGAGGCAACTGAAAAAGCTGTAAGGGAAAAGATGAAATATGAGGGCAAACTAGCCAATAATATAAAGTAGGACGCTAAAATCTTTTCAGTTATATAAAGAGTAAAAGGGAGGTGAGAGTTGATATTGGACCACTGGAAAATGATGCTGGTGAGGTAGTAATGTGGGCACAGAGAAATCGCAGATGAACTTAATGGGAACTTGCCTTCAGTCTTTATTGTGGAAGACACTAGCTGTATGCCAGAGGTCCATGAGTGTCAGGGAGCAGGAGTGAGAGCCATTGCTATTACAAATAAAAAAAAGTGCTAGGAAAGGTTTCAAGGTGGATAAGTCACCTGGACCAGATGGACTACATCCCAGAATCCTGAAAGAGGTTGTTGAAGAGATAATGGATGCACTCGTCATGAACTTTCAAGAACCACTTGATTCTGGCATGGTCCTGGAGGACATGAAAACTGCAAATGTCACTCCACTCTTTAAGAAGCGAGGAAGGCAAAAGAAAGGAATTTATAGACCAGTTAGTATAACCTCAGTGGCTTAGAAAGTTTTGGAGTCCATTATTAAGGATAAGGTTTTTGGGTACTTGGAGAATAATGACAAAATAAGTCAAAGTCAGCATGATTTCTGTAAAGGGAAATCTTAAGATAGATAAGATAACATATAGGAGCAGAAGTAGGCCATTCGGCCAATCGAGTCTGCCACGCCATTCAATCATGGGCTGATCCAATTCTTCCAGTCATCTCCACTCCCCTGCCTTCACCCCATACCCTTTGATGCCCTGGCTAATCAAGAACCTATCTATCTCTGTCTTAAATACACCCAATGACTTGGCCTCCACAGCCACTCATGGTTACAAATTCCACAGATTTACTACCCTCTGACTAAAGTAATTTCTCCACATCTCAGTTCTAAAAGGACATCCTTCAATCCTGAAGTCATGCCCTCTTGTCCTAGAATCCCCTACCATGGGAAATAACTTTGCCATATCTAATCTGTTCAGGCCTTTCACCATTTGGAATGTTTCTATGAGATCCCCCTTCATTCTCCTGAACTCCAGGGAATACAGGCCAAGAGCTGCCAGGTGTTCCTCATACAGTAAACCCTTCACTCCTAGAATCATTTTCGTGAATCTTCTCTGAACCCTCTCCAATGTCAGTATATCCCTTCTAAAATAAGGAGCCCAAAACTGCACACAATACTCCAAGTGTGGTCTCACAAGTGCCTAATAGAGTCTCAACATCACATCCCTGCTCTTATATTCTATACCTCTAGAAATGAATGCCAACATTGCATTTGGCTTCTTCACAACCGACTCAGCCTGGAGGTTAACCTTTAGGGTATCTTGCACAAGGACTCCCAAGTCACTTTGCATCTCTGCATTTTGAATTCTCTCCCCACCTAAATAATAGTCTGCCCATTTATTTCTTCCACCAAAGTGCATGACCATACACTTTCCAACATTGTATTTCATTTGCCACTTCTTTGCCCATTTCTCTAAACTATCTAAGTCTCTCTGCAGGCTCTCTGTTTCCTCAGCACTACTCGCTCCTCCACCTATCTTTGCATCATCGGCAAATATAGCCACAAATCTATTAATACCATAGTCCAAATCATTGACATACATCATAAAATGCAGCGGTCCCAACACCGACCCCTGTGGAACTCCACTGGTGACCGGCAGCCATCCAGAATAGGATCCCTTTATTCCCACTCTTTGTTTTCTGCTGACCAGCCAGCGCTCCACCCACGCTCGTAACTTCCTTGTAATCCCATGGGCTCCTGCCTGACAAATCTGTTGCAATTCTTCGAAGAAGTAACAAGCAGGGTTATTTCTTGGGACTGTGACTTTTCACAGTGTTTGTCAATGACTTAGATAGTGGAATTGATAGCTTTGTGGCAACGTTTGCGGATGATACGAAGGTAGATGGGGAGGAAGCAATGCGATTGCAGCAGGGTTTAGACGAATTGGAAGAATGGGCAAAAAAAGTGGCAGATGGAATATAGTGTTGGGAAAATATGATAATGCATTTTGTAAAAGGAAGAATAGTGTGGACTGTTATCTAAAAGGGGAGACAATTCAAACATTAGAGGTGCAGGGGCGGAAGAGATGATTGCGGACTTCAGGAAGGTGCAAGTCATTTACGCTCTCTTACACATCAATATCTCTGCCGTGGGGGAGTGAAGAGCACCAAGTTCCTCGCTGTGCATCTAACCTGGATCCACAATACTTCCTCACTGCTCAAAAACGGCATTTTTTGAGGAGACTGAGGTGTGCAATGTTACCTGTCCTCATTCTAACAACTTCTACAAGAGCACCATCAACTGTCCTCTCTGGCTGCATCACTGTGTGGTATGGAAGCTGCAAGGCATCAGACCGCAAGGCTCTACAGAGGATAATAAAAACTCCAGAAAGGACCATTGAGGTGTCCCCCCACCACTATTTGTAACATTTACAGGGATCATTGTACATGAAGGGCCCAAAGCATTTTTTGAGGATCCCTACCACCCACTCCACAATCTCTTTGACCCTCTACTGTCAGGAAGGAGGTACAGAAGCACAAGGATTTGGACTGCCAGACTGAGTAACAGCTTCTGCCCCTTGACAATACTCTAAGGTCTCGTCAGTAGGAGAGTGAGCTGTTTACTGTACTGTTTAGTGTCTACCTGTGCCTCATGCATTGTGAGTTATATTAATTTATTGATAGTAATATTTTGGTTTATGTGCTATGCGAGTGATATGTCCATTGGGCACACATGGTCCGCAGGAACATTGTTTCATTTGGTTGTATATATACAGTCAGATGACAATTAACTTGAACTTGAGAACTGTACGGCATGGGCATTGACCCTAACTAATGAACATAGTCATGATATGTCTATCTAAACTAGCTCCCTCTCCCCACAGATCTCCAACATTCTAAGAGCCTCTTTAATGCCTCTGGAAATGTGGTGAATCCAGATTCAACTTTGACATTCAAAAGAGAATTGGATAAATATTTAAGAACAAATATTTGCAGGGCTAAGGGGAAAGAGCAAAGGAAGTTGAAGTCATAGAACGTAGAGTCATAGTCATAGTACACTACAGCACAAAACAAGCCCTTTAGTCCATGCCAAATGATTAATCTGCCTACTCCCATCAACCGACACCTGAACCATAGTCCTCCCATCCGCGTAACTATACAAATTTATATTAAATGTTGAAGTTGAGCCTGCTTCCATCAGTTACACTGGCAGCTCGTTACACACTCCCACCACCCTCTGCGTGAAGAAGTTTTCCCTCGTGTTCCCCTTAAACCATTGACCTCTAGTTGTAGTCTCATACAACCTCAGTGGAAAAAGTCTACTTGCATTTACCATATCTATACCCCTCATAATTTTGTACATCTCTTTCAAATCTCCCCTCAATCTTCTATATTTTCAGGAATAAAGTCCGAATCTTTTCTATAACTCAGGTCCTCAAGTCCCAGCAACAATCTGTAACATGATGTAAAATTAATCTCTTCTGCCTACACATAATATCTCTACTTTTCTCTTTTAGGGTTCTTTTGAGGACCCTGACCTGGTTACATGCTGACTTCTATTCTTTGCAGAAATTGAACCTGCTCTCAGGGTCTCACGACTGGCCGCTATTTGATATGTCAAGGACGAGGCCTAGAAGACTAGCGTGCCTTCAGGGTTTCAGGATATCGTGGCTCTGGAGGCGGGTGGACTCGAGGTCAGTGCCACCGCAGGAAACTGGAGTGTCATGGGAGATGGAAGATCAAAAGCAGCAAGCTGGCTGCTGGCTGTGTACTCAGAGACCCAAGTTTTTTGGGCACAGAGCTCGGAAAAAGCGATGCAACACATTTTTGACATCGTAAGGAGAACCTGTGGTATGTCAAATTACAGAGTGAATGAGTAGTCTTTGGGGTACTGCAAGTCTGTGTCTTTATTAGTACTTTGCTGCATACTTGAGTGCTCGGTGGGGTGCCCCGATGTTTTTTTTGCTGGTGGGGAGGGGGGTTGTTGCTTTGCTGCAGCTTACACTTGGGAGGAGGGAGCTGGGGGGTGCTTTGAGGTTCTGACATTTAACTGTCATTCATTCTTTGGGGCACTCCTCTGTTTTCGTGGATGGTTGCAAAGGAAAAGTATTTCAGGATGTATATTAGAAACACAGAAACATAGAAAACCTATAGCCCTTTGGCCCACAAAGCTGTGCCAAACAAGTCCTTACCTTAGAAATTACCTAGGGTTACTCATAGCCCTCTATTTTTCTGAACTCCATGCACCTGTCCAGGAGTCTCTTAAAAGACCCCATCATATCTGCCTCCACCACCGTCGCCTACAGCCCATTCCACACACTCACCACTCTGCATAAAAATCTTACCCCTGACATCTCCTCTGTACCTATTTCCAAGCACCTTAAAACTCTGCCTTCTTATGATAGCCATTACAGCCCTGGGAAAAAGCCTCTGAATATCCACACGATCAATGCCTCTCATCATCTTATACACCTCTATCAGGTCAGCTCTCGCCCTCCATCGCTCCAAGGAAAAAATGCTGAGTTCTCTCAACCTATTCTCATAAGGCGTGCTCCCCAATCCAGGCAACATCCTTGTAAATCTCCTCTGCACCCTTTCTATGGTTACCACATCCTTCCTGTGGTGAGGTGACCAGAACTGAAATTGTATACATTTCTCTGACATTAAATGTACCTTTGAAATGTACCTGTGAAACATAATATCTATCTCTCTATTTCCTGCACATTCGTGAGGCTATCAAAAAGTCTCCTGAATGCCATTCTTGTATCAATTTCTACTGTTACCCCAGCAGCATATTCCAGAGACCCATCATCCTCTGTTTAAAAAAAATCTTGCCACACACTTCCCCTTTAAACTCTCCCTCTCTCACCTTAAAGATATTTTCTCTAGTGTTCAGTATTACTGCACTGGGAGAACGATTCTGACTCTGTGCCCTACCCACACCTCTCAGAATTTTATAAACTTCTGTCTCTGACACTTCAGGAAAAACAATTCATATTTGCCTAACCTCTCCTTATGACTCATAGCGTCTAATCCAGGAAGCATCCTGGTAAACTGCTTTTATACCCTCCCTGAGGCCTCCACATCTTTCCTGTAATGAGCAAACACACTGCAAGCAATGCACCATGTTTTAGCCTTCATCATCCATCTATCTACCTCTACTGCCACCTTCAGGGCACCTTACATGTCTGCCTTTGTCTGTCCATTTATTAACAGATGAATATGATAGTCATTGAGTATATAGCATGGAAACAAGCCATAAGACATTGGAGCAGAATTAGACCATTCAGCCTATCAAGTCAGCTTTGCTATTCCATCATTCCATCCCTTTGGCCCAACTCAGACATGCAACATGGAGCCCACCACACAATCTCCATTGGGTTATTGCTGGCCATCTCTCTAAACCCCTCCTACCCAAACAGATTTAAATATTGGAGTACTCAGGGTGTAAGTTGTTTCTGAGCACTGGGATATTAGAGCCATAACAGAAACATGGCTGAAAGAAAGGTAGGACTGACAACTCAATGTTCCAGAAGAGGTAGGACCAGTAATGTTCCAGAACGCAAATACCACAAGTGTGATCGAGGTACAGGTAAGAGAGGAGAAGATTAACATTTTGATGTGGAAGGACAGTGCATAGAGAGGATATTCCTGGGAGATCATCCAGAGAGGCCATATAGATAGAATTAGAAACAAAAAACGGTTATCACTTTAATGTATTATAGGCCCCCAACAAACTTTCACCTTTGCTTTTAGCCACATAGCCAATTTGTAACATTGCTTTAGATTAACATTTTTGTCAGGCTTGCATGTGGAACTTTGCCTGAAGTCTTGCTAAAATTCTTCTTTTACAATTTCTTCACCTTTCTTGCTAATGAAAAAGGACTGCACATGTTTTGAATTAATTCCTAAAGAACTCCATAAGCAAGAGATTACATAAAGGTATTGAGGTTGACCTTGCATTTGCCCATAACTCGATCGTCAACATTATCTCCAAACTCATCTTCACTGGCTTTCCCCCGGTATAGAGGGAAGATATAAAGCCAGTCTTGAAAATTGTTGTATTCCTTCTCCAGCTCTGTGCTGTAAATCTGCAACAATACGAAAAGATGGTGTTGGCACATGGAAACATAGAGAAGTGGAGCAGGAATAAGATATTTGACACTTTGAACTTGGTACTAAAATAAACATGGAGATGATCTAGTTTCATACCACATTCTGACTCTTTCCTCATACACGTTTTCTGCCTATCATTCTTCTTAACTAGATGCAGCAATCTCGTCTTAAAGCTCTTTGCAATGGAGAATTCTATAAGCTCATCATCCTCCGTGTGAAGAAATTTCTCATCTTTGCTTCACATATTTTACCCCATATCCTGAGACTGTGGCTCCTGACCCTGGATTCCCCCAAGGTAACACCCTCCCTGTCAAGCAAAAATCTGTTGGAGGAAACCAACAGGTCAAACAGTATCAGTCCTAGTTGCAGTTTCATCCTGAAACATCGGCAGTTCTGTCTGCCTACCAGCTGATGGTGCTCAAGCTGTTGAGTTTCTCCAGCACATTGCTTGCTGCTTCAGATTCTAACATATGCCACCTTTTGTGTCTCTAGCATGTCAAACCTTGTCAAAATTTTGTATATTTCAGTTAGATCTCCTCCTCTTCTGAACTCTAGCAAATAAATACAAGTCCAGTCAATTTAATCATTCCTCATACAAAGGTCCTGTAATCCCAGAAGTTAGTATGGTGAACTTTTGTTGCATTCCCTCTCAGGCAAGGGGATTCATTCCTAGATAAAACCAAACTTGCACAGATGCTCCAAATATGATCTTACCCAGGCCTAAAATAATTTCAATGCAAAACCCTTGCTCTTGCACTTAGTCTCTTGCAATAAAAGCTAGATGCCATTTGCTTAACTATTTGCTGCACCTGCAGATTGCTTTCAGAGAAAGAACACCTGCCTCTTTACGCATCAATTTTTCATCATTTAATCAATACTTTACTTTTCTGTTTTTCATACTACAGTGAGTGACTTCAATTTATCCACATCATACAGCATCTGCCATGTCCACCCTTCAAAACTGCATCTTTTTTACAACGCAATTCCATCAAGTTTTAAGTCATCAACAAATTAGAAATATTGTATCTAGTTACCTCATAAAAAGCATTATAATATATTGTGAAACGCCTGTGCCCAAACATGATACCTGTTGCCCAACTGGCTGAAACCAGGAAAAGGCTTGTTATTCCCATCTTTTATTTGGTCTGCCAACTATGCTAGTAGACTAACCATGTTCCCAAGTGTTTCAGTTTTGCACAACTTCTTTTAATTTGGACTTTATCAAAGCCAATCTAAAAATCCAAATATGGGAAGATCCTGTAATCTGTTAGCTGACAATTGCAGATCTCATTCCGCTGTCTGACGCTTGAAGAATCATTCCGTTGTCTGATGGTTGGAAACCTCAACGTTTGAGCAGTTAGCTGACAAGTGATTTTTCACACAATTTCCAAAAGCTCACAGGGGCCCCAGTACCCACATCCTCTAAAACTTGAGATCCTAATTCTCACACAGTAAGGAAAGATAAGCATTTGGATCAATGTAGAGAAGGAATAGTTCAAGGCTGCTGCAGGGTATTAAGACTATAAGAGCATAAGATATAGGAGCAGAAGTAGGCCATTTGGCCCATCGAGTCTGCTGTGCCATTCAATCACGGGCTGATCCAATTCTTCCAGTCATCCCCACTCCCCTGCCTTCTCTCCATACCCTTTGATGCCCTGGCTACATCTATCTCTGCCTTAAATGCACCCAGTGAGTTGGCCTTCACAGCCACTCACGGCTATAAATTCCACAGATTTACTACCCTCCGACTAAAGTAATTTCTCGGCATCTCAGTTCTAAATGGATGTCCTTCAATCCTGAAGTCATGCATATAAAGATGTACAAAACATGAAGTCTAAAGCAATGTGTAAAATAATTGGTAAAAGACCAAGTCCCATACACGAAGCACAGGAGGAACTCAGCAGGCCAAGTAAAATCTATGCAAAAGAGCTACAGTTGACATTTCACCCTGAGACCTTCAACTGTCGAAGCAAGCAGCTGAAGAAGGGAGTGAAGAAATCGGGTAGAAAAAGTCATTTTTTTTTTAAACACTGCTCGGGGAAAAGGGTCTGCACTGCGCAGGCGTGTGACGTAGCACGCCAAGGTTTAAAAGCAGACCACCATATACAGCGGCCATCGTCGGAGTGGACTGAGTCAGAGTGGGACGGTTTTAGCTCAACAGGCTTCGGCGAGAACAGGCAGAGGCCAGGGTAGGTTCCAGTAGGTTTTTTTGTTCAGATTGTTTAGAGTAGAGAGAATGCCAGGCAGGATGTTGGAATGCTCCTCTTGCAGGATGTGGGAAGTCAGGGAGCCCTCCAGTGTCCCTGACAACGCCACCTGCAAGAAGTGCATCCAGCTGCAGCTCCTAACAAACCATGTTGGGGAACTGGAGCAGGAGCTGGATGACCTGCGGATCATTCGGGAGAATGAGGAGATTATAGATAGCAGCTACAGGGAGGTAGTTACGCCGAAGGGGCAGAGCACAGGAAATTGGGTCACTGTCAGGTGAGGGAAGAGGAAAGGGCAGGCAGAGCAAGGTTCCCCTGTGGCCATTCCCCTCAACAACAAGTATACCGCATTGGATACTGTTGGGGGGGGGGGGGTTAACTTACCTGGGACAAGCTGCAGTAGCCGGATCTCTGGTACTGAGTCTGGCTCTGCAGTGCAGAAGGGAGGAGAGTGGTAGTGATAGGGGACTGGATAGTTAGAGGTACAGACAGGAGGTTCTGTGGTCATGACAGAGAATCCAGAATGGTTTGTTGCCTCCCGGGTGCCAGGGTCAAGGATGTCTCTGATCGCTTGCATGACATTCTGAAGTGGGAGGGTGATCAGCCAGATGTCGTGGTGCACATCAGTACCAATGACATAGCAAGGAAGAGTGAGGAGGTCCTGGAGAGTGAGTATAGAGAGCTTGGTAGGAAGTTGAAAAGCAGGACCTTGAGGGTGGTAATCTAGGATTGCTACCTGTGCTACGTGCCAGTGAGGGTAGGAATAGGATGTTCTGGAGGATGAACAAGTGGCTGAGGAACTGATGTAGGGGGCAGGGTTTCAGATTTCAGGATCATTGGGACCTCTTCTGGGGCAGGTGGGACCTGTACAAGAGAGACGGGTTACACTTGAACTACAGGGGGGTTTGTTAGTGCTATTGGGGAGGCTTTAAACTAGATTTGCAGGGGAATGGGAACCAGAGTGCCAGAGCTGACAGTGTGGCTGGGGTGAAAATAAATGGTGTTAAAAGTTCAAGCAAATCCGCTAATAGAAAAGTTGTGAGTGGTGGTAAAAATCTTCTGAGGTATATATATTTCAATGCTAGGAGTATTGCGGGGAAGGCGGATGAGTTGAGGACGTGGATTGACATGTGGAATTATGACGTTATAATAATTAGTGAAACTTGTCTACAGGAGGGGCAGGACTGGCAGCTTAATATTCCAGGGTTCCAATGTTTCAGATGTGATCGAGGCAGAGGATTGAAAGGTGGGGGAGTAGCATTGCTTGTTAGGGAAAATATTACAGCAGTGCTCAGGCAGGACAGATTAGAGGGCTTGTCTACTGAGTCCCTGTGGATGGAGCTGAGAAACAGAAGAGGTATGGCCACATTAGTGGGATTGTATTACAGATCACCCAATAGTCAACGAGAATTGGAAGAGCAAACTGCAGAGAGATAGCAGGCAACTGCAGGAAACATAAAGTTGTGGTGGTAGGGGATTTTAATTTTTCATATATTGATTGGGACACCCATACTGTTAGAGGTCTAGATGGTTTAGAGTTTGTAAAATGTGTTCAGGAAAGTTTTCTAAATCAATATATAGAGAGACCAACTAAAGGGGATGCAATATTGGATTTCCTGTTAGGAAACGAGTTAGGACAAGTGACGGAAGTCTGTGTAGGGGAGCACTTTGGTTCCAGTGATCATAACACCATTAGTTTCAACTTGATCATGGACGAGGATAGATCTGGTCCTAGGGTTGAGGTTCTGAACTGGAAAAAGGCCAAATTTGAAGAAATGAGAAAGGATCTAAAAAGCATGGATTGGGACAGGTTGTTCTCTGGCAAAGATGTGATCGGTAGGTGGGAAGCCTTCAAAGGAGAAATTTTGAGAGTGCAGAGTTTGTATGTTCCTGTCAGGATTAAAGGCAAAGGGAATAGGAATAAGGAACCTTGGTTCTCAAGGGATATTGCAACTCTGATAAAGAAGAAGAGGGAGTTGTATGACATGTATAGGAAACGGAGTAAATAAGGTGCTTGAGGAGTATAAGAAGTGCAAGAAAATACTTAAGAAAGAAATCAGGAGGGCTAAAAGAAGACATGAGGTTGCCTTGGCAGTCAAAGTGAAGGATAATCCAAAGAGCTTTTACAGGTATATTAAGAGTAAAAGGATTGTAAGGGATAAAATTGGTCCTCTTGAAGATCAGAGTGGCCGGCTATGTGCGGAACCAAAGGAAACGGGGGAGAGCTTAAATAGGTTTTTTGCGTCTGTATTTACTAAGGAAACTGGCATGAAGTCTATGGAATTAAGGGAAACAAGTAGTGAGATCATGGAAACTGTACAGATTGAAAAGGAGGAGGTGCTTTCTGTCTTGAGGAAAATTAAAGTGGATAAATCCCCGGGACCTGACAGGGTGTTCCCTCGGACCTTGAAGGAGACTAGTGTTAAAATTGCGGGGGCCCTGGCAGAAATATTTAAAATGTCGCTGTCTACAGGTGAGGTGCTGGAGGATTGGACAACAACATTGCTCATGTTGTTCCGTTGTTTAAAAAAGGATCGAAAATTAATCCGGGAAATTATAAGCCCGTAAATTTAACGTCGGTAGAAGGTAAGTTATTGGAGAGAGTACTAAGATACAGGATCTACAAGCATTTGGATAGACAGGGACTTATTAGGGAGAGTCAACATGGCTTTGTGCGTGGTAGGTCATGTTTGACCAATCTATTGGAGTTTTTCGAGGAGGTTACCAGGAAAGTGGATGAAGGGAAGGCAGTGGATATTGTCTACATGGACTTCAGTAAGGCCTTTGACAAGGTCCCGCATGGGAGGTTAGTTAGGAAAATTCAGTCGCTAGGTATACATGGAGAGATGATAAATTGGATTAGACATTGGCTCAATGGAAGAAGCCAAGGAGTGGTAGTAGAGAATTGCTTCTCTGAGTGCAGGCCTGTGACTTGTGGTGTGTCACAGGGATCAGTGCTGGGTCCATTGTTATTTGTCATCTATATCAATGATCTGGATGATAATGTGGTAAATTGGATCAGCAAATTTGCTGATGATACAAAGATTGGAGATGTAGTAGACAGTGAGGAAGGTTTTCAGAGCCTGCAGAGGGACTTAGACCAGCTGGAAAAATGGGCTGAAAAATGGCAGATGGAGTTTAATACAGACAGGTGTGAGGTGTTGCACGTTGGAAGGACAAACCAAGGTAGAATATACAGGGTTAATGGTAAGGCACTGAGGAGTGCAGTAGAACAGAGGGATCTGGGAATACAGATACAAAATTCCCTAAAAGTGGCGTCACAGGTAAATAGGGTCATAAAGAGAGCTTTTGGTACATTGGCCTTTATTAATCAAAGTATGAGAGCTGGAATGTTATGATGAGGTTGTATAAGGCATTGGTGAGGCCGAATCTGGAGTATTGTGTTCAGTTTTGGTCACCAAATTACAGGAGGGATGTAAATAAGGTTGAAAGAGTGCAGACAAGGTTTACAAGGATGTTGCCAGGACTTGAGAAACTCAGTTACAGAGAAAGGTTGAATAGGTTAGGACTTTATTTCCTGGAGCATAGAAGAATGAGGGGAGATTTGATAGAGTTATATAAAATTATGATGGGTATAGATAGGGTTAATGCAAGCAGGCTTTTTCCACTGAGGCAAGGGGAGAAAAAAACCAGAGGACATGGGTTAAGGGTGAGGGGGGAAAAGTTTAAAGGGAACATTGGGGGGGTTTCTTCACACAGAGAGTGGTGGGAGTACGGAAAGAGCTGCCAGATGAGGAGGTAAATGCGGGTTCTTTTTTAACATTCAAGAATAAATTGGACAGATACATGGATGGGAGGTGTATAGAGGGATATGGTCCATGTGCAGGTCAGTGGGAGTTGGCAGAAAATGATTCGGCACAGCCAAGAAGGGCCAAAAGGCCTGTTTCTGTGCTGTAGTTTCTATGGTTTCTATAGACTGGAAAGAATAAGCAGAATTTCCAGCATCTGCAGATTTTCTCCTGTTTGTGAAAACCCATACACTTCTAGTAACTGATGTGAAGGATTAACAAAAGAACAAGTCTAAAACAGAGTATGGAATAATTATACAGTATCAAGTTTCACACCCTTCTGTTCATCCAGTTTACAAGCAGAGGCCCTTTACCCGATTGTGTCCACTCTATCAAGTATTGACCTATATCACAGATTCCTAACATGGGATCCATGGATCCTTGCTTAATGGTATTGGTCTATGGTATAAATAAAGGTTG
Organism: Mobula birostris; assembly: GCF_030028105.1. Lineage (NCBI taxonomy): Eukaryota > Metazoa > Chordata > Chondrichthyes > Myliobatiformes > Myliobatidae > Mobula > Mobula birostris. The sequence continues at coordinate 91,410,275 of NC_092371.1, read as the reverse complement.
GGAACCCCTGATCTATACTAATCCCAGTTACCAGCACTTAGTCTCCTATACCTTGGTGGTTCAAGTACTCAACCAGTAACTCCTTTAAATGTTGTGAGAATTCTTGCCTTCATCAATTGGCAATGACATTCAACACATTGCTGATGATTGAGAATTGACTAACTGTACAGCATTTACCGAGATTTGAGTTGTTTGTAAGGAGAACATACTGGGGCATTTTGCCACGCTGCAGATACAGATGTTGCATGGTCAGACATGCAACTATTTCTAGAATGAAGTATTTCAGTACTACATCTGAGATGTTGTCTGATACTCTAAGCCTTTACAGAATATAGTGCCCTCAACCATTTATTAATGAGGATCACGTTGAAGTGAACTGGGTGAAGACTTAGTGAGATGGTGGCGATCTCAGGAAGATGGATCCTAAGGATCCTCTATGGAATTCTGGATGGACCTTGGGTGCATAAAGCCTTAGAGCACAGAACTGCACAGGAACAGGCCCACGGTGCTATGTAAAACAAATTAAATGCCTAACGGAATAATCCCTTCTACCTACACAATGTCCATATCCCTCCCTTCTCTACACCTTCATGAGACTTTGTAACAGCCTCTTAAACACCTCACCCAGCAGGTAAAAAGAACATGGGAAATTCTTCATATCCCAGCTGCAGAGAACAGTAACTTGTGACTAAATCGGTTGATGTTGTGTACTTGGATTTTCAGAAGGCCATTGACGAGATGCCACATGAGGCTGCGTAATAAGCTAGAAGCCCATGGTATTTTAGTAAAGATTCTGGCATGAATAAAGCAGTGGCTGATTGACAGGAGGCAAAGAGTGGGAATAAAGCAAGCCTTTTCTGGCTGGCTGCTGGTGACTAGTGGTGTTCCACAGGGCTTTGTGTTGGGACTGATTCTTTTTACGTTACAGGTCTATGATTTTGATGATGGAATGAAGATAATTAGCAGGACAGGTACTTTTGAGGAAGTAGAGAGGCTACAGAATGACTTAGAAAGCTGAGGAGAATGGCAAAGAAATAAGACCATAAGACATAGGAGCAGAATTAGGCCATTTGGCCCATCGAGTCTGCTTTGCCATTCAATCATGGCTGATCCATTTTTCCCCATATCAGCCCCACTCCCTGGCCTTCTCCCCATAACCTTTGATGCCATGTCCAATCAAGAATCTATCATGTTCTGCCTTAAATACACCCAACAACCTGGTCTCCATAGCTGCCTGTGGTAATAAATTCCACAAATTCACCACCATCTGGATAAAGAAATTTCTCCATCTCTGTTTCAAATGGATGCCACTCTATCTTGAGGCTGTGCCTCTTGTCCTAGACTCCCCCACCACATTTACTCTGTCTAGGCCTTTCAACATTCTAAAGGTTTCAATGAGATCCCACTTCATCCTTCTAAATTCAAGTGAGTACAGCCCAGAGCTATCAAACGTTCCTCGTACGAATAACCTTTTCATTCCTGGAATCATCCTTGTGAACTTCCTCTAAATTCTCTCCAATGCCAGCACATCTTTTCTTAGATGAGGAGCCCAAACTGTTCACAATATTCAATGTCAGATCTCACCAGTGCCTTATAAAGCCTCAGCATCACATCTCTGCTCTAGACCTCTTGAAATGAATGCCAACGTTGCATTTGCCGCCTTCACCACCAACTCAACCTGCAAGTTAACCTTTAAGGTGTTCTGCATAAGGACTTCCAAGGCATTTTGCATCTCAGATTTTTGGATTTCCTCCCTATTTAGAAAATAGTCTGCAATATAAAGATTGGTGGAGGGGCAGGTAGTGTTGTGGAAGCAGGAAGGAATTAGACAGATTAGGAGAATGGGCAAGAAAGTGGAAAATGGAATACAATGTTGGAAAATGCACGGTCATGCACTTTGGCAGAAGAAATAAATTTTCTATTTTTTATTTTCTAAAACACGAGGAAATCTGCAGATGCTGGAATTTCAAGCAACACACATAAAAAATGCTGGTGGAACGCAACAGGCCAGGCAGCATCTATAGGAAGAGGTACAGTCGACATTTTGGGCTGAGACCCTTAGTCAGGACTAACTGAAAGAAGAGCCTTTCAAATCTTTTACTATCTCTTCTTTTATTTTCCACTTTCTTGCCCATTCTCCTAATCTGTCTAATTCCTTCTGCATCCTCCCTGCTTCCACAACACTACCTGCCCCTCCACCAATCTTTGTATCATCTGCAAACTTGGCAACAAATCCATCTATTCCATCATCTAAATCATTGATATACAGTATGAAAAGAAGTGGTCCAGGCACTGACCCCCTGTGGAACACCACTAGTCACTGGCAGCCAACCAGAAAAGGATCCCTTCATTCCCACTTGTTGCCTCCAGCTAATCAGCCAATGCTCTAACCATGCCAGGAACTTTCCTGTAATACCATGGGCTCTTAACTTTGACAAGGTGCCACACATGAGGCTGCTTCCCAAGGCCTTCTGAAAGTCCAAATATGCAACATCCACCACATCCCCTTTATCTATCCTACTAGTAATCTCTTCAAAGAATTCTGACAGGTTCTTCAGATAAGATTTTCCCTTAAGGAAACCATGCTGACTTTGTACTATCTTGTCCTGTGTCACCAAGTACTCTATAACCTCATCCTTAACAATTGACTCCAACATCTTCCCAACCACTGAGATCAGGCTAACTGGTCTATAATTTCTCTTCTGCTGCCTTCCTCCTTTCTTAAAGAGTGGAGTGACATTTGCAGTTTTCCAGTCCTCTGGCATCATGCCAGAGTCCAATGATTTTTTTGGAAGATCATTTCTAATGCCACCACAATTTCTAACATTACCTCTTTCAGAACAGTTTATCTGGTCTGGGTGACTTATGTATCCTTAGGTCGTTCAGCTTTTTGAGCACCTTCTCCCTTGTAATAGTAATTGCATGAACACTACCTTACTTTTTCAATATATATTATTTCTGTTTTTGCAGATTTTTAATCTATTCAATATACGTATACTGTAATTGTTTTACTTATTTTTTCTTCTTCTTGTATATTATGTATTGCTTGAACTCCTGCTGTTAACAAATTCCATGACACATGCCAGTGATAATAACCTGATTCTGACTCACTTCTCTTCCCTCACACCCTTCAACATCATACACACTGCAAGTGTTTTCTACAGTGAAGACTGATGCAAAATACTCAATTAGTTCATCTGCCATCTGTTTGGTCCTCGTAATTATTTCTCCAGCCTCATTTTCTAGCGGTCCTATGTCCACTCTTATCTCTCTTTTATTTTTACATTAGCTTTGACTTCCCTTGTCAGCCATGGTTGTACTATTTTGCCATTTGAGTATTTCTTTATTTTTGGAAGATATCTTTCCTGCACCTTCCTCATTTTTCCCATTGCTGCCCTGCTGATATCACTTCCTTCTAATTTACTTTGGCCAACTCCTCTCTCATACCACTGTAATTTCCTTCACTCCACTGAAATACTGCTACATCAGACTTCACTTTCTCCCTATCAAATTTCAAGTTGAACTCAATCATACTGGCTACTAAGGGTTCTTTTACCTTAAGCTCCCTAATCACCTCTGGTTCATTACATAACACCCAATCCCATATAGCTGATCCTCTAGTAGACTCAATGACAAACTGCTCTATAAAGTCATCAACAAACTCACTGCCTTGAGATCCATTACCGACCTGATTTTCCCAATCTCCCATGTTGAAATCTCCCATGACTATCATAATATTGTCCTTTTGACACGTCTTTTCCATTTCCTGTTGTAATCTGTAGTTCACATCTCAGCCACTGCTGGGAGGCCTGTATATAACTGCCATCAGGGCCCATTTACCCTTGCAGTTTCTTAACTCTACCTAGAAGGAATCAACATCTTCTGATCCTATGTCACATCTTTCTACTGATTTGATGCCAGTGGAGCCATGCCAACACCTCTGCCTATCTTCCTGTCCCTCCGATACAATGAGTAACCTTAGACATTCAGCTCCCAACTACAACCATCCTTCAGCCATGATTCAGTGATGGCCACAACATCATACCTGACAATCTGTAATAGTGCCACAAGATCATCCATCTTATTTCTTATACTCCATGCATTGAGATATAACGCTTTGAGTACTGTATTTGCTACCCCTTTTTGATTTAGCATCTCTAATACACTGATACTCACCCTGCTGGTTGCAATTATGTCCTATCATCTGCCTGCACATCCTGACAATCTGACTGCACATTATTTTTGCTTTTTTTTAAACCGTCCATCCTATTCTCAGTGCCCTCACAAATGGCAGATGGAATACAGTGTCAGGAAGTGTATGGTCATGCACTTTGGTAGAAGAAATATAAAGGTTGACTATTTTCTAAATGGACAGAAAATACTAAATACTAAAGTGCAAGGGGTCCTGGGAGTCCTTGTGCAGGATTCCCTAAAGGTTAATTTGCAGGTTGAGTCTGTGATGAGGAAGGCAAATGCAATACTAGCATTCATGTCAAGCGGACTAGAATATAAAAACAAAGGTGTAGGGTTGAGACTTTATAAAGCACTGGTGAGGCCTCACTTGGAGCATTGTGAACAGATTTGGGCCCCTTATCTTAGGTAGGAAGTGTTGAAACTGGACAGGGTTCAAAGGAGGTTCATGAAAATGATTCCAGAATTGAATGGTTTGTCATATGAAGAGCGTTTGATGGCTCTGGGCCTGTATTCATTGGAATTGAGAAGAATGATGCGTAACCTCATTGAAACTTATTGAATGGTGAAGAGCCTTGATAGAGTGATGTGGAGAGGAAGTTTCTTGTGGTAGGAATGTCTAAGACCAGAGAATGCAGCCTTAGAATAGTGGGGCGTCCTTTTAGAACAGAGATGAGGAGGAATTTGTTTAGCTGCAGAGTAGTGAATCTATGGAATTCTTTGCCACAGGCAGCTGTGGAGGCCAAGTCTTTATGTATATCTAAGGCAGAGGTTAAATGATTCTTGATTGGACAGGGCATGAAGAGATATGGGGAGAAGACAGAAGACTGGAGCTGAGAGGAAAATTGGATCAGCCGTGATGAAATGGTGGAGCAGAATTGACGGGCCAAATATCCTAATTCTGCTCCTATATCTTATGGTCCTATGGACTTATGAATCTCTGCAGCCCCTTCAGAAAGTCTATGCTCTGGAAATTGAGAAGGTATTTCTGAGAATTGGCACTCCCTTTGTCACCTACTTGAACTATCTGCAAGCTAATTAAAAGGTCAGGCTAAAGGAGGTACAGGAAATAGGATCTCACTGAACTTAATGGCATTGTGGGGATTAGTGGTTTATTGCGTTTACTGTAGTTAATGAAAAATCATAGAATCAAAAGCTGATCATGTTTATTAGTTACGACCCATCCAGAAAAGAGGAATTTAAGTTAGATTCCTGGTACAAAGTCTTGACTGGAGAAAGCCAACCATGAAATAGAATAGAAGGCATGGGTGAGTGAACTAATGAAGGTAGTTTACCTGAAAGGTTGCAATGGTTTTCTTGCTTCGTGTTCTTGTGTTTGTGTCCTGTTGTTCTCTGGATATATTAAGATCCACGTCACTTGTTGATGGCATCGGTGGTTCAGTGTCTGTTTTTAAAAACATTACATGAAAATGAGGGCACAAAGAAGCACACACTAGAAATCTAAAATAAGCCAGACAATGCAGGAAATACTTAGTAAGTTCTGCAGCCTTTATGTCCGGTCACCTGTCTTCAGAACTCATAACCCTCAAGGCAGGCAGTCTGTTTAAATCTCTGTATAATTTTAGCCACCAGCTTTTGACTGAAGAATGGCCTCGAGCTGAAATATTGATTATCTATTCATTTCCATAGATGCTGCCTGATCTACTGAGTTCCTCCAGCATCTTGTGTGTTGATAGTAATAAATTTAAAAAATAAATAAGCAATGAATATTGAGAACAAGAGATGAAGATGCTTTGAAAGTGAATCCATTGGTTGTGGGAACAGTTCAGTGATGGGACAAGTGAAGCTGAGTGAAGTTATCCCCTTTGGTTAAAGACCTTGATGGTTGAGGGGTAGTAACTGTTCCTGAACTTGGTGGTGTAAATCCTAAGGCTCCTGTACTGTCTTCCTGAGAAGGGAACATGTCCTGGATGGTGGGGATCCTTGATGATGGATGCTGCTTTCCTGTGACACCACTCCATGCTGGGGAGAGCTTCACCCACAAAGGACTGGGCCATATCCAGTACTTCTTATAGGATATTCTGTTCAAGAGCATTGGTGTTTCTATACCAGGCCATGATGTAACCATTCAATATATCCTCCATCACACATCTATAGATATTTGTCAAAGTTTCAGATGTCTTGCCAAATCTTTGCAAACTTTTAAGGAAATAAAGGCACTGTGTACTATTTTTGTAATTGCACTTACAATGTGTGCTGGGCCCAGGACAGATCCTCTGAAATTAAATCACTAAAGAATTTATAGTTTCTGACCCTCTCCATCTCTGATCACCTGATGAGGACTGACTCATGGATTTCCAGTTTCCTCCTCCTGAAGTCGATAATCTGCTTCTTGATCTTGTTGACATTCAGTAAGAGGATGGTGTTATGGAAACTCAGCCAGATTTTCAGTATCCCTCCTATATGCTGATTCATCACCACATTTTAATTCAGCCAACGACAGTAGTGTCCTCAGCAAACTTAAATATTGCATTGGGGTTGAACTTACGATAGAGCAAGTAGAGCAGAGGCCTAAGCACACAGCCTTGTGGTGCACCTGTGCTGAGGGAGATTGTGGAGGCGATGTTGTTGCCAATCCAACTGACTGGGGACTGCCAGCGAAGGATTCGAGAAACCAATTGCACAGGCGGTACTGAGGCCTAGGTCTTGAATTAGTTTTGAAGGGATGATGGTAGTCAATGCTGACCTGTAGTTGATAAAGAGATTCCTAATGTATGCATCTTTGCTGTATAGATATGCCTGGTTTGAGTGAAAAACCAATTAAGGAATAAGAAAGGTATGGCCATGTTAATAGGGCTATACTACAGACCACCCAACAGCCCGAGGGATTGAGAGGAACAAACTTGTAGAGAGATTGCAGACTGTTGCAAGAAACATAAGGTCGGTTATAGAAGGTGATTTTAACTTTCCACATATTGGCTGGGACACCCCTACTGTAAAAGGACCAGATGGGATAGAGTTTGTCAAATGTGTTCAGGAAAGTTTCCTTAATCAGTACAGAGAAGTCCCAACAAGCAACTGTGCAATACTTGATCTGCTATTAGGGAATGAGGCAGGGCAGGTGACAGAAGTTTATGTAAAGGAACATTTTGCATCCGGTAATCATAAGCCATTAGTTTCAAAATAATATGAAATAGAATGCACTGCCTGAGTCAGTGGTGGAGGCAGATACACTAGTGAAGTTTAAGAGACTACTAGACAGGTATATGGAGGAATTTAAGGTGGGGGCTTATACGGGAGGCAGGGTTTGAGGGTCGGCACAACATTGTGGGCCGAAGGGCCTGTACTGTGCTGTACTATTCTATGTTCTATGTTCTAATATGCAAAAAGTCAGATCTGGTCCTCTGGTTGAGGTTCTAAATTGGAGAAAGGCCAATTTTGATGGCATCAGAAAGGATCAGGCAAATGGAACAAGCTGTTTTCTGGTAAAGGTGAACTTGGTAAGGAGGAGGCTTTCAAAAGTGGAAATTTTGAGAGTACAAAGCTTTTATCTGCCTTTCAGAATAAAAGGTAAAGACAACAGGTTTAGAGTATTCAAGAGGTTGAGGCCCTGGTTGAGAAAAAAAGGAGGTGCTCAGCAGGTGTTGGAAGGTAAGGTGCTTATGGAGTGTGAGAAACATAAGAGAACACTTAAGATAGAAATCAGAAGGGCTAAAAGAAGGTATGAGTTTGCCCTAGCAGACAAGGTGAAGGAGAATCCTAAGTGATTTTACAGATACATTAGGAGCAAAAGGATTGCAAGGGGCAAAATTGGTCCTCTGGAAGATCAAAATGATCATTCATGTGTGGAACTAAAAGAGATGGGGGAGATCTTACATGAATTTTTTGCATCTGTATTTACTCAGAATTCCAATGTCTTCCCATAATGGGTCCTAAACTGAGCTGATGCATTCGGTCAGCTTTATGGTGCCTTTCCCACCATACCATATAACCATATAATAATTACAGCACGGAAACAGGCCATCTTGGCCCTTCTATTCCGTGCTGAACTCTTACTCTCACCTAGTCCCACCGACCTGCCCTCAGCCCATAAACCTTTCCTGTCCATGTATCTATCCAATTTAACTTTAAACAACAACATCAAAACTGCCTCAACCACTTCTGCTGGAAGCTCGTTCCACACAGCCACCACTCTCTGAGTAAAGAAGTTCCCCCTCATGTTACTCCTAAACTTTTGCCCTTTAACTCTCAACTCATGTCCTCTTGTTTGAATCTCCCCCATTCTCAGTGGAAAAAGCCTATCCACGTCAACTCTATCAATCCCCCTCATAATTTTAAACACTTCTGTCAAGTCCCCTCTCAACCTTCTACGTTCCAAAGAATAAAGACCTAACGTTCAATCTTTCTCTGTAACTTAGGAGATGAAACCCAGGCAACATTTTAGTAAATCCCCTCTGTATTCTCTCAATTTTATTGACATCTTTCCTATAATTCGGTGACCAGAACTGTACACAATACTCCAAATTTGGCCTTACCAATGCCTTAGACAATTTCAACATTACATCTCAACTCCTATACTCAATGCTCTGATTAATAAAGGCCAGCATACCAAAAGCTTTCTTCACCACCCTATCCACATGAGATTCCACCTTCAGGGAACTATGCACCATTATTCCTAGATCCCTCTGTTCTACAGCATTCCTCAATGCTCTACCATTTACCATGTATGTCCTATTTTGATTAGTCCTACCAAAATGTAGCACCTCACATTTTCAGCATTAAACTCCATCTGCCATCTTTCAGCCCACTCTTCTAACTGGCTTAGATCTCTCTACAATCCTTGAAAACCTACTTCATTATCCACAACGCCACCTATCTTAGTATCATCTGCATACTTACTAATCCAATTTACCACCCCATCATCCAGATCATTAATATATATGACAAACAACATTGGACCCAGTACAGATCCCTGAGGCACACCGCTACACACCGTCCTCCAATCTGACACACAGTTATCCACCACTACTCTCTGGCGTCTCCCATCCAGCCACTGCTGAATCCATTTTACTACTTTGATATTAATACCTAACGATTGAACCTTCCTAACTAACCTTCCGTGTGGAACCTTGTCAAAGGCCTTACTGAAGTCCATATAGACAACATCCACCGCTTTACCCTTGTCAACTTTCCTAGTAACCTCATCAAAAAATTCAATAAGATTTGTCAAACATGACCTTCCACTCACAAATCCATGTTGACTGTTCCTAATCAGACCTTGTCTATCCAGATAATTATATATACCATCTCTAAGAATACTTTCCATCAATTTACCCACCATTGACGTCAAACTCACAGGCCGATAATTGCTAGGTTTACTCTTAGAACCCTTTTTAAACAATGGAACCACATGAGCAATACACCAATCCTCCGGCACCATCCCCGTTTCTAATGACATTTGAAATATTTCTGTCAGAGCTCCTGCTATTTCTACACTAACTTCCCTCAAGGTCCTAGGGAATATCCTGTCAGGACCCGGAGACTTATCCACTTTTATATTCCTTAAAAGCGCCAGTACTTCCTCTTCTTTCATCGTCATACTTTCCATAACTACCCTTCCTGTTTCCTTTACCTTACGCAATTCAATATTCTTCTCCTTAGCGAATACTGAAGAAAAGAAATTGTTCGCCCCATCTCTTTTGGCTCTGCACATAGTCGTCCACTCTGATTTTCTAAGGGACCAATTTTATCCCTCACTATCCTTTTGCTATTAATATAACTGTAGAAACCCTTTGGATTTATTTTCACCTTACTTGCCAAAGCAGCCTCGTATCTTCTGTTAGCTTTTCTAATTTCTTTCTTAAGATTCTTTTTACATTCTTTATATTCCTCGAGCACCTCATTAACTCCAAGCTGCCTATATTTATTGTAGATCCCTCTCTTTTACTGAACCAAGTTTCCTATATCCCTTGAAAACCAGGGCTCTCTCAAACTTTTAACCTTTCCTTTCAACCTAACAGGAACATAAAGATCCTGTACCTTCAAAATTTCACCTTTAAGTGACCTCCATTTCTCTATTATATCCTTCCCATAAAACAAATTGTCCCAATCCACTCCTTCTAAATCCTTTCGCATCTCCTCAAAGTTAGCCTATCTCCAATCAAAAATCTCAACCCTGGGTCCAGTCCTATCCTTCTCCATAATTATTTTGAAACTAATGGTATTGTGATCACTGGACCCAAAGTATTCTCCAACACATACCTCCGTCACCTGCCCTATCTCATTCCCTAACTGGAGATCCAACACTGCCCCTTCTCCAGTTGGTACCTCTATGTATGCTGCAAAAAACTATCTTGCACACATTTGACAAACTCCAAACCATCCAGCCCTTTTACAGTATGGGCTTCCCAGTCTATGTGTGGAAAATTAAAATCTCCCACAATCACAACCTTGTGCTTACTACAAATATCTGCTATCTCCTTACAAATTTGCCCCTCCAGTTCTTGGTCCCCATTAGGTGGTCTATAATACACCCCTATAAGCATCACTACGCTTTTCCTATTCCCCAATTCCATCCAAATAGCCTCCCTAGACGAGTCCACTAATCTATCCTGCCAGAGCACCGCTGTTATATTTTCTCTGACAAGCAATGCAACACCTCCCCCTCTTGCCCCTCCTATTCTATCACACCTGAAGCAACGAAATCCTGGAATATTTAGTTGTCAATCACACCCCTCCTGCAACGACGTTTCACTAATAGCTACATCATCATATCTCCAGGTATCAATCCATGCTCTAAGCTCATCCACCTTTCTTACAATGCTCCTAGCATTAAAATAGATGCATTTAAGAAACTGTCAACCTCTTACTCTCTGTTTATCCTTAATGAAGCAAACAACTTTGTTATCTTTTTCTCCCTTGTCCCCTACATCTTTGGTCTGAGTGCTCCTGATCTCTGTCCCCTGCCTATCCTCCCTCACACACTGTCTACTAGCTTTCTCTATTTGTGAACTAACCTCCTCTCTCCTAGTCTCTTTAATTTGATTCCCACCCCCCAACTATTCTAGTTTAAAGTCACCTCAGTAGCCCTCGCAAATCTCCCCGTCAGGATATTGGTCCCCCTAGGATTCAAGTGAAACCCGTCCCTTTTGTACAGGTCACACCTGTGCCAAAAGAGGTCCCAATGATCCAAAAACTTGAATCCCTGCCCCCTGCTCCAATCCCTCAGCCACGCATTTATCCTCCAGCTCATTTCATTCCTACTCTCACTGTCACGTGGCACAGGCAGTAATCCTGAAATTACTACCTTTGCGGTCCTTTTTCTCAACTCCCTTCCTAACTCCCTATATTCTCCTTTCAGGACCTCTCCCCTTTTCCTTCCAATGTCATTGGTACCTATACATACCATGACTTCTGGCTCCTCTCCCACCCACTTCAGGATATCTTGGACACGATCAGAAACATCCCGGACCCTGGCACCAGGAAGGCAAACTACCATCCGAGTCTCCGGACTGTGTCCACAGAATCGCCTATCTGACCCCCAAACTATCCGGTCCCCTATTACTACTGCCCTCCTCTTCCTTTCCCTACCCTTCCAAGCTACAGTGTCGGACTCTGTGCCGGAGGCATGGCCACTGTTGCTTCCCCCAGGTAAGCTGTCCCCCAAAACAGTACTCAAACAGGAGTACTTATTGTCAAGGGGCACTCTCTATTACCTGACTCTTCCTCTTCCCCCTCCTAACTGAGACCCACTTGTCTGCCTCCTGTGGCCCCAGTGTGACTACCTGCCTGTAACTTCTCTCTATCAACTCCTCACTCTCCCTGACCAGACGAAGGTCATCGGGCTGCAGCTCCAGTTCCCTAACGCGGTCTCTTAGGAGCTGCATCTCGGCGTACCTGGTGCAGATGTGGACGTCCGGGAGGCTGGGAGACTCCACGACCTCCCATATCTGGCACTGAGAACAACAAGCTGCCCTCACACTCATACTTACCCCTCTCCTCAAATAACAACAAAAAATGAATACCAAACCTTCCTCGCCTCGCCCGTTTCCAGTGAAGCCTGTTGAGCCAAAGCCTTTAAGCCTTCACACTGCTCCCAGCTCACTCCGCTGCCCGCAAAACAATGCTGCCCTCTGTATAAGGCTCTGTTCCTTTTAAATCTTCCGCGCTTCACTGCCCGACATCACACGCCTGCGCAGTCCCACCTCTCTGAACGCCGATGAAAAAAACCCAAAAAATTCAAAATGGCTTCCTCTGCACTCCTGCTCCGATTCTCAGACTTCCTTCTCTGAATACACAGCAGAATATTCCATTTCTTTAGTAATGGAGATGTTTAAAGTGTAAATGTTGTTGCTATACTGTATTTAATGTGGATACTTCAGTTTCTTTTGTAAAATGATTGTAACTACATTGTGAAATGCTTCATTTTCTAATTCATGTGTGGCCTTAAGTTTGTGGGTAATTAAAGATGGTGTATCCAGCCGAATAAGCAGAAGGATTCGCTCTCAGTAGGAGAGAGAGATCAGGGCTGCCAGGAGTTCACACTGGCCAAGTTTAAGTACAGAACTATTATTGTATTTTCTGGTAAATATAATTTTGTAAATATTGGCAGTTTCTTTTCACTATTTTCGCTAATTTTTGTAAGTTTGATTTTTGACACACCTGATAAGCTCCTCCACACTAAAGAGCTAAGTGATTCCAGCCATTTTTCCTTTAGTCATATACCCACGTATCTAACAGTTAGGAATCTAACTTTGGGCAACATAGGTGTCTGAGAAGAGAGGCAGTGAATATAGAACTCAGGGTGTTGTATTTGAATGCATACAGTAAATGTAAAAGAGCTTACAGCACAGATTGAAAATAGCAGCTACAATGTTGTTGGCAATAGAGACATGGCTGAAAGAGTAGCTAAGCATCCAAGGATATTCATCTTATCAAAAAGACAGGCAGATGGGAATAAGGAGAGGGTTGACCCTATTAGTAAAAGCATTAAATCAATAACAATGAATGGCATTACACGTAGAATTTCTGTGGGTAGAGTTGAGGAAGTGTAAAGGAAAAAACATGGGCTTCCAAAACGTAGTCAGGATATGGAATAGACAATAGACAATAGGTGCAGAAGTAGACCATTTGGCCCTTCGAGCCTGCACCGCCATTCTGAGATCATGGCTGATCATCTACTATCAATACCCGGTTCCTGCCTTGTCCCCATAACCCTTGATTCCCCTATCCATAAGATACCTATCTAGCTCCTTCTTGAAAGCATCCAGAGAATTGGCCCCACTGCCTTCTAAGGCCGCATGTTCCACACCTCCACAACTCTCTAGGAGAAGAAGTTCCTCCTCAACTCTGTCCTAAATGACCTACCCCTTATTCTTAAACCATGCCCTTTGGTACTGGACTCTCCCAGCATCTGGAACATATTTTCTGCCTCTATCTTGTCCAATCCCTTAATAATCTTACATGTCTCAATCAGATCCCCCCTCAATCTCCTTAATTCCATTGTGTACAAGCCCAGTCTCTCTAACCTCTCTGCGTAAGACAGTCCAGACATCCCAGGAATTAACCTAGTGAACCTACGCTGCACCTCCTCCACAGCCAGGATGTCCTTCCTTAACCCTGGAGACCAAAACTGCACACAATACTCCAGGTGTGGTCTCACCAGGGCCCTGTACAAATGCAAAAGGATTTCCTTGCTCTTGTACTCAATTCCCTTTGTAATAAAGGCCAACATTCCATTAGCCTTCTTCACTGCCTGCTGCTCTTGCTCATTCACCTTCAGAGACTGATGAACAAGTACTCCTAGATCTCTTTGTATTTCTCCCTTACCTAACTCCACACCGTTCAGATAATAATCTGCCTTCCTGTTCTTGCTCCCAAAGTGAATAACCTCACACTTATTCACATTAAACGCCATCTGCCAAGTTTCTGCCCACTCACCCAGCCTATCCAAGTCACCTTGAATTCTTCTAACATCCTTATCACATGTCACACTGCCACCCAGCTTAGTATCATCAGCAAACTTGCTGATGTTATTCACAATGCCTTCCTCTAAATCATTGACGTAAATCATAAACAGCTGTGGTCCCAATACCGAGCCCTGTGGCACCCCACTAGTCACCACCTGCCATTCCGAGAAACACCCATTCACTGCCACCCTTTGCTTTCTATCTGTCAACCAGTTTTCTATCCACGTCAATATCCTCTCCCCAATGCCATGAGCTCTGATTTTACCCACCAATCTCCTATGTGGTACCTTATCAAATGCCTTCTAAAAGTCAAGGTACACCACATCCACTGGATCTCCCGCATCTGTCTTCCTGGTTACATCCTTGAAAAACTGCAATAGATTAGTCAAGCATGATTTGCCCTTGGTAAATCCATGCTGGCTCGGCCCAATCCTGTCACTGCTATCAAGATATACCTCTATTTCATCTTTAATAATGGACTCTAGCATCTTCCCCACTACTGATGTTAGGCTAACAGGGCAATAGTTCTCTGTTTTCTCCCTCCCTCCTTTCTTAAAAAGTGGTTTAACATTAGCCATTCGCCAATCCTCAGGAACTGATCCTGAATCTAAGGAACATTGGAAAATGATCACCAATGCACCCGCAATTTCCAGAGCCACCTCCTTTAGTACCCTAGGATGCAGACCATCTGGACCTGGGGATTTGTTAGCCTTCAGTCCCATCAGTCTACTCATCACCGTTTCCTTCCTAATGTCAATCTGTTTCAGTTCCTCTGTTACCCTACGTCCTTGGCCCATGCATACATCTGGGAGATTGCTTGTGTCTTCCCCAGTGAAGACAGATCCAAAGTACTTATTAAATTCGTCCGCCACTTCTCTGTTTCCCATAACAATTTCTCCCAATTCATTCTTCAAGGGCCCAACATTGTTCTTAACTATCTTCCTTCTCTTCACATACCTAAAAATACTTTTGCTATCCTCCTTTATATTCCTAACTAGCTTGCGTTCATACCTCATTTTTTCTCCCCGTATTGCCTTTTTAGTTAAGTTCTGTTGCTCCTAAAAATTTCCCAATCATCCATCTTCCCACTCACCTTAGCTCTGTTATTCTTTTTTAATGCTATGCTATCTCTGACTTCCTTTGTCAACCACTGTGGCCACTTTCCCCCCTTTGAATTCTTCCTTCTCCGGGGGATGAACTGATTTTACACCTTGTGCATTATTCCCAAGAATACCTGCCATTGCTGTTCCACTGTCTTTTCTGCTAGGATATCCGACCAGTCAACTTTGGCCAGCTCCTCCCTCATGGCTCCATAGTCTCCTTTGTTCAACTGCAATACTGACACTTCTGATCTGTCCTTATCCCTCTCAACTTGCAGATAAAAACTTATCATATTATGGTCATGTCTCTAATATGATACATGTCTCTAAAATACACCAGGAGATAGAAAAGATTTATGAAAAACACAATGTTACAGTCAGTGATCATGGGGGACTTCAGTATTCAGATAAGCTGGGAAAAATCAAGTTGGTAGTGGATCATAAGAAAAGGAATTTGTGAAATTCCTTTGAGATGGCCTTTTAGAGCAGCATTTGGTAGAGCCTACCAGGGAACCAGCATGTCTGCATTTTTTTTATTGACATATAGCACAGAGTAGGCCATTTTGGCCCTTCAAGCCACACAACCCAGCAATCACCCAGCTGAACCCTAGCCTAATCACAGGACAATTTACAATGACCAATTAACCTACCACCAGTACATCTTTGGAATGTGGGAGAAAACAGGAGAACTCAGAGGAACCCACGCAGTCATAGGGAGAACGTACAAACTCCTTACAAGCAGCTGAGGGAATTGAAACCAGGTCGCTAGTAATGTAAAGCGTTGTTCTAACTACTGCACTACTACGCTGCCCCATGGGCAGCTTTGTTCAGGGAGTTTGGGAGGCAGTACCATAATCAGATAGAATTCACCCCGCAATTTGGGGGAGAGGAGCTGACAAATGATGTAACAGTTAGAGTTCACTAAAAGCAACTTCAAAGGCATGAGAATAGAGCTGATCAAAGTTGATCACAGTGGAGCAGCAATGGCTGAAGTTGTTGTGTGTAATGTGGGAGGCATAGCAGAATTTCT
Source organism: Mobula birostris (assembly GCF_030028105.1). Lineage (NCBI taxonomy): Eukaryota > Metazoa > Chordata > Chondrichthyes > Myliobatiformes > Myliobatidae > Mobula > Mobula birostris. The sequence continues at coordinate 91,394,025 of NC_092371.1, read as the reverse complement.
TCCTAAGAAAGAAGTGTATTAAAGGAAGACCAAGGCAATCATGGCTGACAGAGAAGTCAGTTGGGGGACAGCATGAACACAAGAGAATCGTACAATATAGTGAAAATGAGTGAGAAGCTGGAGGACTATGAAGTCTTTAAAAGACAACAGAAGCCAAATAACTATAAAAGTTGCCCTGCATTTACCTAACTATCTCCCTTTTAAAAGAGATTGCTGAATCATTTTTCACCATCCTTTAAGACAATAAGTTCTTATTGCTAAGAAAATGATTTTCCACATGGTAAATCTACATGTTTACTAATCATTTTAAACCATGACTCATAGGATCAGCCGTGATCACACTGGACAACGGAGCAGCTCCAGGAGCTGCCTTCCATTTCTCTGCTCTATATAATACTTGCCCAAATCAGCAGCTTCTTCCTCTTCTTCTTCATTTTCTTTGTTCTAAAAAAGACAAATTGGAGGATATTTTTGTTCATTCATTTGTCCACATCTTTCAAAACTGCAAGTCTCATTGGGAATGAGTTACTGTTTTGAAGTAGAGAATAAGAGACTGACATCTTGCAGGGCAGGAGCCTTTGAAAACTGCAGCTCTCATCAGGAGTGAGTTTTAATTGAGCTGATAAGGAAAAGGGAGATGTAAGTGGAGTGGGGCAGTGTTAGAGATATCCGGCTTTGGCTCAGCAGGCTTGCACAACTACAGATTGAGCTGTTCTTTGTTAAGGAAATGGAGCTGCAGCTCATGGGAGAATGAGGAGATGATAGATAGGAGCTACAGGGAGCTAGTCAACCCTAAGTTGAAGGAGGCAGGTAACTGGGAAAGGGAAGAGGTAACCATTGCAAAGTACTCCTGTGGCCATTCTCCTCAATAATAAGTATTCTGCTTTGGAAACTGTTGGGGAGCTGTAGCAAGCAGGTCTCTGGCACTGAATCTGGTTCTGTAGCTCATAAGGGAAGGGGGGATGGGTAGAAGAGGCAAGCGGTAGTAATAGGGGATTCGTTGGTTAGGGGAACAGAACAAGATTCCTGGATGGTTTGTTGCCTCTAGGGTGCCAGGATCAGGGATATATTGGATCGAGTCCACAGTATTCTTAAGTGGGAGAGTAAACAGCCAGAGGTCATGGTCCACATTGGTATCAATGACATTGGTAATATGGCTGCCGAGGTCCTGTGAATTCAGGGAGTTAGGACAGAATCTCCGTAGATTTCTGGATTGCTACCTGGGCCACAAGCTGGTGAGGCCAGAAACAGGAAGATCGTACAGTTTATTTTGTTATTCCTCTCCATGCCTTGTGGTGCATCGGGTGGCAACCTTTTGCATTTTGTCTGTTTCTTAACGAGGTGCTAGCTCGACACTCAACCCAGCACAGATGGAAAGCATGCAAGGAGCCGGCCAGATTCAAACCCAGGACCACTTGCCTTGAAATCCAGTGCTGATGCCACTACACCACCGGCTGGCTTATCATACATGTGGCTAAGGAGTTCGTGCAAGAGTGAGGGTTTCAGATTTTTGGATCATCGGGCTCTCTTTCGAGGAAGGTGGGACGAGTACAACAGGGATAGTTTACACCTGAACTGAAGGGGAACTAATATCTTAGAGGGATGGTTTGCTAGGGCTGAACAGGAAGTGGTTAAACTAAAGCAGAAGGAGATGAGAGCCAGAGGGCCACAACTTTTCCTCTCAGCCCCAATCTCTTGCCTTTTCCCCATATCCTTTCATGCCTTGACTCCATTGATGATGCAACGATCATCGCCAGAGGCTCAGCAATCTCCTCCTTCACCTCCCACAGTAGCCTGGGGTACATCTCTTCCAGTCCCAGTGACTTATCCAACTTGATGCTTTCCAAAAGCTCCAGCACATCATCTTCCTTAATATCTACATACTCAAGCTTTTCAGTCCGCTGTAAGTCACCAACCAAGATCCTTTTCTGTAGTAAATACTGAAGCAAAGTATTCTACCATCTCCTCCGGTTATATGGCAGGGGGATGGGAACCAGTTTGATAGAGCTGAGGATGAGCTAGCAGGTTTATAAGTAGATGATGAATGTAAGGGAGGACAAGCCAATGATTGGGTACAAATGCAGACAGATCAAAGAATTAAATTGTACCATAGAGGCAAAATTCAAAAGGGCAAAGATTGCAGGACTGAAGGTGTTGTATTCAAGTGCATGTCTGGTCCGAGGCCTCTATCGGTCAGAGTTGACCATGGATATTGTGTCATAGCAGTCTGGATACGCAGGCCTGGGCAGTACAATATGGAGAGCGAGCTGTTGCTCATGATGCAAGCACCCCCTTCCAAGCATCTGATGAACCCAAAGGAACGGCAGAAACTGATACATTGGTACCAGCAGCATCACAGGAGCTGCCAGTCAAGATTGAACTCAATGTAGGACTGCCTTAGGGATGCCAGCTCCAGATTTTTCTCTTGGAGTTTGCTCCTGAAGCCTTCCCCATGAGTGGGTATAGCCTAAAGGCTTGAGTTCAGAATATTCCTTCTCCGACGTGAGCTGCCAACCACGGCTGACAAGCCCCATCTGCCTGAAGCGACTGGATTTACGGCGCCAGTAACCCATCTTTGCCCCTTCTCCTGTCAGTTGAAATGGTTCCGCCGGGCTTAATAGTGAAGCCACACATAAAGGCCAGGAGCTGGACTGGGTTATCGGAGGCTATTTCAGAGGCACGCAATTTGGAGCATTTAATAGGTAGTGGGAGCTTGAACCCATTACCACCCCTGGCTATAACAAACTTAAATACAGGTAGTATTTGGAGTAAGATGGATGAACTTGTGGCGTAATTAGAGATTGGTGGGTATGATGCTGTGGGCATTACTGAGTCATGGCTGAAAGAAGGCCATAGTTAGGATCTTAATATCAAAGGATATACTTTGTATCGAAAGGACGGGCAGGAATGGATACACAGTAGTATGGCTCTGTTTTGGCAGTAATGCAACAGTGTGGATGCCAACTGCCGTGAAAACTCAAAGAAGAAGAAGAAGAAGTATGGCTCTGTTGATAAGAGATGGAATTACATCTTTAGAAAGAGGAGACATAAGGTTAAAGAATGTCAAATCATGGTGGGTGAAGTTAAGAAACTGCAAGGGTGAAAAAAAAACATTATGGGAAGCATATATAGGCCTCCAAATAGTAGCAAAGATGTGACATTGTGATTGCAAAAGGAGCTGGAAGGGGCATGTAACAGGAGTAATGACAATTGTAATGGGAGACTTCAATATGCAAGGGGATTGGGAAAACCGGATTGGCAGAAGCAGAAGTCACATGTATCAGTGTCACAATGGAATAAAGGGAATTACAGAGGCATGAGAGAGGAGCTTGCCCAGGTGGATTGGAGGGGGATACTGGTGGGGATGATGGCAGAGCAGAGGTGGCTGATATTTCTGTTAATAGTTCACAAGGCACAGGGTAGATACATCCCTGGGGTGTATGGAGTGTATGGGGTTTCAGGGAGGGGTAGCACCTCTGGTGGGGGAACATGTTGCGTCCTTTTCAAGGCGGTTAGTCCATCTTTGGTCTCCACCTGGCACTCAGCTCTCACTTGTGGCTCCCCGTAGCTGTTTGCATGCGACAGCGGCCACACCCCGGGCAACAGCTTCGACAAGCTGGCTAAACCAGGTGAGGGTAGCTGATGGGTCTCAAACCCTCGGTGAGATAGGGAGCTGTCTATCCCAGCATGTGAAGACAGACTCCGGCGGATTGAGCGGACGAGACGAATGGAAGGTCCAACGGTCAAGAAGGCGGTCTCTGCAAGCGTCATGGAACGTGTAGAGCATGACAAGGCACAGAAGACGTCCTGGTCATGCACTGCGCCTAGTTCCATCTCCAGCCATCTCAACTCTTGTCTTGCCACTGGATCCAGATGGGAATTGGGAAGAGAGAGTGAGGCAACTCTCCCTCACTTAAATCCAAATCACGCGCTAGTCTCGACACCATCTGGTGTCGAGGTCTTCATCGACGTCGACGATGGACGAACAACAGATACATCCCACAAAGGAAGGAGTTCTCAGATGGCAGGGGTAGGCAACTATGGCTGAAAAGCAAAGTTAAGGACTGTCTAAAATCCAAGGAAAGTACATATTGTCTAGGAAAAGGGAGTGGGAAGATGAATGATTGCAAAGTTTTAAAATCTAACAAAAGGCAACTAAAAAGACATAAGGGAAAAGATGAAATATGAGGGCAAACTAGCCAATAATATAAATCTGGATACTAAAAAATTCTTCAGTTATCTAAAGAGTAAAAGAGAGGTGAGAGTTAATATTGAACCACTAGAAAATAATGCTGGTGAGGTAGTACTGGGGGACAAAGAAATAGCAGATGAACTTAATGAGTACTTTGCGTCAATCTTCACTGCAGGGGACACCAGCAGTGTGTCAGAGGTCTGTGAGTATCAGGGAGCAGAAATGTGTGCATTGCTATTACAAAGGGAAAAGTACAAGGCAAACTGAAAGGTCTTAAGACCATAAGACACAAGAGTAGGATTAAGCCATTTGGCCTATTGAGCCTTCTCCATCATTCAACCATGGCTGATCCTTTCTTCCCTCCCCTCCTCAACCCGCTCCCTGGCCTTCTCCCCATAATCTTTGTGTCCAATCAAGAACCTATCAATCTCTGCCTTACACCTGGCCTCCACAGCTGTCTGTGGTAATAAATCCCATAAATTCACCACCCTCGGGCGAAAGAAATTTCTCCATATCTCTGTTTTAAATGGACACCCCTCTAACCTGAGACTGTGCCCTCTTGTCCTGGATTCTCCCACCATGGGAAACATCCTTTCCACATCTACTTTGTCTAGGCCTTTCAATATTTGAAAGGTTTCAATGAGATAGAATATACAATGGCCTACAATGTTGTTCCAACCATGTAACGTACACTAGAAACTGCTTAGATACCCCTCATCCTTCCAACTTCCAGTGAGTACCGACCCAGAGCCATCAAACGTTCCTCATACGATAACCCTTTCATTCCCAGAATCATCCTTATGAACCTCCGCTGAACCCTCTCCAATGCCAGCACATCTTTTCTCAGATGAGGAGCCCTAAACTGCTCACAATACTCAAGGTGAGGCCTTACCAGTACCTTTTAAAGCCTCAGCATTGCATCCCTGCTCTTGTATTCTAGACCTCTTGAAATGAATGCTAACATTGCATTTACCTTCCTCACCACCAACTCAATCTGCAAGTTAACTTTCAGGGTCTTCTGTAGAAGGACTCTCAAGTCCCTTGACATCTCAGATTTTCTCCCCCATTTCAAAAATAATCTGCACATTTATTTCAACGACCAAAGTGCACGGCCATGCATTTTCCAATAAGTTATTTCATTTGCCATTTTCTTGCCCATTCTCCTAATCTGTCTAAGTCCTTCTGCAGCCTACCCATTTCCTCAACACTACCTGCCCCTCCACCAATCTTCATAACATCTGCACACTTGGTAACAAAGCCATCTATTCTATCATCTAAATCATTGATATACAGCTTAAAAAGAAGTGGTCCCAATACCGATCCCTGTGGAAAACCACTAGTCACTGGTAACTAACCAGAAAACGATCCTTTAATTCCCACTCATTGCCTCCTACCAATCAGCCAATGTTCTAACCATGTTATTAACTTCTCTGTAATTCCATGGGCTCTTAATTTGGTAAGCAGCCTCACGTGTGGCACCTTGTCAAAGGCCTTCTGGAACTCCAAATATACAACATCCACTACATCCCCTTTATCTATCCTCAAAGAATTCCAACAGATTCATCAGGCAAGATTTTCCCTTAAGGAAACCATGCTGACTTTGTCCTATCTTGTCCTGTGTCTCCAAGTACTCCATAACCTTGTCCTTAACAATTAACTCCAACACCTTTCCAACCACTGAGGTCAAGCTCACTGGTCTATAATTTCCTTCTGCTGTCTCCCTCCTTTCTTAAAGAGTAGAGTGACATTTGCCATATTCCAGTCCTGGCACCATGCCAGAGTCAACGATTTTTGAAAAAATCATTAATAATGCCTCCACAATCACTACCTATACCTTTCAGAACCTAATGTGCAGTTCATCTGGTTCAGGTGACTAATGTACCTTTAGGTCTTTCAGCTTTTTCAGCATCTTCTCCCTTGTAATAGTAACTGCACTCACTTCTCTTCCCTCACACCCTTCAACATCTGCCATTCTTGCAAGTGTTTTGTACAGTAAATACTGATGCAAAATACTCAACTAGTTCATTTGCCATCTCCTTGTCTCCCATTATTATTTCTCCGGCCTAATTTTCTAGTAGTCCTATATCCACTCTCATCTCTCTTATTTTTTATGTGCTTGAAAAAGTTTTTTCTATCCACCTTGATATTGTTTGCTGGCTTGTTTTCATATTTCATCTTTTCCCTCCTAATGATTCTTTTAGTTGCTCGCTGTAGGATTTTAAAAGCTTTCCAAAGCTCTTTCTTTCCGCTAATTTTTGCTTTGTTGTATGTCCTCTTTTTTGCTTTTACATTAGCTTTCATTTTCCTTGTCAGTTACGGTTGTACTATTTTGCCATTTGAGTATTTCTTTGTTTTTGGAATACATCTATCCTGCACCTCCCTTGTTTTTCCCAGAAACTCACGCAATTGCTGCCCTGCTGTCATGCTTGCCAGATCTCCTTCCAATTTACTTTGGATAGCTGCTCTCATACCAATGTAATTTCCTTTACTCCGCTGAAATACTGCTACGTCAGTCTTTACTTTCTCCCTGTCAAATTTCAAGTTGAACTCAATCATAGTGTGATCACTGCTTCTTAGAACCTGAGGGTTCTTTTACCTTAAGCTCCCTAATCACCTCTGGTTCATTACAGAACATCCAATCCAGTATAGCTGATCCCCTAGTAGGCTCAACGACAAACTGCTCTAAAGAACCATCCTGTCGGCATTCAACAAATTCAATCTCTTGAGATCCATTATTAACCTGATTTTTTCTCAATCTATCTGCATGTTAAAATCTTCCATGACTATCATAACATTGCCCTCTTGACATGCCTTTTCTATTTCCCGTTGTAATCTGTAGTTCACATCCCAGCAACTGTTTGGATGCTGTACATAACTGCCATCAAGGTCCTTTTACTCTTCTAGTTTCTTAGAACATAGAACATAGAACATAGAAACATAGAAAATAGGTGCAGGAGTAGGCCATTCGGCCTTTTGAGCCTGCACCGCCATTTATTATGATCATGGCTGATCATCCAACTCAGAACCCCGCCCCAGCCTTCCCTCCATACCCTCTGACCCCCGTAGCCACAAGGGCCATATCTAACTCCCTCTTAAATATAGCCAATGAACTGGCCTCAACTGTTTCCTGTGGCAGAGAATTCCACAGATTCACCACTCTCTGTGTGAAGAAGTTTTTCCTAATCTCGGTCCTAAAAGGCTTCCCCTCTATCCTCAAACTGTGGCCCCTCGTTCTGGACTTCCCCAACATCGGGAACAATCTTCCTGCATCTAGCCTGTCCAATCCCATAGAACATAGAATAGTACAATACAGTACAGGCCCTTCGGCCCACAATGTTGTGCCGACCCTCAAACCCTGCCTCCCGTATAAGCCCCCACCTTAAATTCCTCCATATACCTGTCTAGTAGTCTCTTAAACTTCACTAATGTATCTGCCTTCTTAACTCAACCCACAAAGATTCAACATCTTCTGATCCTATGTCACTTCTTTCTACTGATCTGATGCCATTCTTTACCAGCAGAGCCACTTCACCCCTTCTGCCTACCTTCCTATCCCTCTGATACAATGTGTAACCTTGGACATTCAGCTCCCAACTACAACCATCCTTCAGCCATGATTCAGTGATGGACACAACAGCACACCCAACAATCTGTAAAAATGCCACAAGATCATCCACCTTATTGCTTATACTCTGTGCATTGAGATATCACACTTTGAGTCCAGTATTTGCTACCCTTTTTGATTCTGCATCCCTAATGCACTGATACTCACCCTGCTGGTTGCAATTTTGTCCTGTCATCTGCCTGTCCTTCCTGACAGTCTGACTGCACGCCATCTTGGCTTTTTTACCATGCATTACCAAATTAGTTTAAACCCTCCCCAACAGCTCTGACAAACCTTACCGCAAGAATATTGGTTCCCCTCAGGTTCAGGTGCAACACGTCCCATTTGTGCAGGTCATACCTCTCCCAGAAGAGATCCTAATGATCGAAGAACCTGAAGCCCTGCCCCCTGCACCAGCTTCTCAGTCAAGTATTTATCTGCCAAATCATCCTTTTTCTACCCTCACTAGCAGCATCCTCATAAGTCTCCTCTGCACCCTCTCTAAAGCTTCTACATCCTTCCTTTAATGAGGTGACCTGGACATAATACAAGTGTGGTCCAACCAATGTTTTCCAGAACTGCAACATTACCTTATAGCTCTTGAACTCAATCTCCCAACTAATGAACGCCACGCACTTTCCTGACCACAGTATCCACTCGCACAGGGACTTTGAGGGATCAATGGACATCAACCACAAGATCCCTCTGTTCCTTCACACTACCACGAATCCTGTCATTACATCTGTAGTCTGCCTTCAAATTTGACCTTCCAAAGTGCATCATTTCACACTTTTCCATATTGAATTCCATCTAAAACTTCTTAGCCCAGCTCTCCACCTCATCAATATCCAATATCCCATTACAACCTAGGACAACATACGAACTCCATGCTGGCAGCACCAGACAGCAGGATTGAACCTATGTTTCTGAAGCTGAGGGGTAATGGCTCCACCAACTGCTCAATCTTATTCTTTACACTCATGCCTTACAATGCGAGTAGTGTTTTCAAACAAAACTAGACAGAAAGGGAGCCATGGGTTCTACTTAGAGTCTACAAAGCAACTCAGAGGTAAAGAGAGTGGGTATGAAGATAATCGATTGAGTAAACTGTACAATAGGTTAATGACTATGGACTCAGCAAAGGATGACATTCATCATCAGGGACCCAAACTAACACATCTCACATTTCAAACTCAAGATCTATTCATAAATAGCAAAAATTTTAAAAGGGGGCTGAGCTGATTATTGACAGTAAGAGTAAATCAGGGTAATTTAGTGAAGTTTCAGTGGCTGTTGCTAGAGTCAGTAGCACTGATTTGACAAGAGTGTGGAGACTTTTTCATTTTGGTAAATTGACCTTGAGAAAAATTTAGATCGAAGGTTTCGAACCAAACATCTCAGCATAATGAGTATTATTTATTGCCATAATACACTGTTGCAAACTGCTTAACAGTAATGTCCATTTAGGCATAGATGTTGGACCAGAATAAATATGACCGTGGTGCTTTACCTTCATCTCCTCCAAAGATGCATAGTACTTTGACCACCAATCCAGTTCCTCCAAGTCAATCTTTTCCTCAAATTCTTCATGCTCACTTTCTGATTTTGGTTTCGGAGCCAGTTTCTTCATTGGTCTCTTAAAGATGGAAAATAGGATTTCATTTCTGTTTAATACCTCAGTAGACTTATTAAATAAGATTCTGCTTGATCCTTAAATCCAGCTCTGCATAATCTTACCTATGATTTATTTCACCTTTCATGTAGTGCCGGCAGAAATTCCCTGCCCGTGTATTCAATGTCTTCCAGAAAAAGGTAAGCATCACAAAAGCCCACCCTGCTACATTCCAAGATCACTGGATTCTTCCACATTTATATACAGAATCATAGAGTTGTTCAACATGGGAATAGCCCCTTTGGACCAATTTCTCTATGGAAATCAATTTGCCTAATAGAGTTAGTTTCTTTTGCCTTCATTTGATCCATACCCCACTAAACCTTTCCTGTCCATGTACCTGTCTAAATGACTTTTAGATTGAGTAATTGTACCTGTCTCTACGAACCCCTGGATGGGGAAAAAGTTGCCTCTTAGTTCCTCTTTAACACAAAGTACTCTGCAGATGCTGGGGTCAAAGCAACACCCACAACACGCTGGAGGAACTCAGCAGGTCGGGCAGCATCCGTGGAAATGATCAGTCAATGTTTTGGGCCAGAACCCTTCGTCAGGACTGAAGAGGGCAGGACTGAAGAGGGAAGGGGCAGAGGCCCTCTTCAGTCCTGACGAAGGGTTCCGGCCCAAAACGTCGACTGATCGTTTCCATGGATGCTGCCCGACCTGCTGAGTTCCTCCAGCGTGTTGTGAGTGTTACTAGCTCCTCTTTAAATCTTTCCCTTCTCAATTTAAACCCCTGGCCTTTAGTTTTGACCCCCTACCTTGAGGAAAAGACTGCCCATTCACCTTACCTCTGCCCCTCATAATGCCACCCTGAGTCTTCCAATACCGCAGAATGGCTAAAAATGATGGAAATATCTCTACACAAGCTGCTGCCACACAGTGTTTAGGAAGGTATTTACCATCAGAGCCAACAAGGGTCCCTTCTTCATTTCGTCAGTTGATACATCTACTTCAATGTTTACAGAAGTTTGCGAGGATGCTGTCTGCTGTGGAAGGATACTTGCTTGTCCTGTTAGTAGAAAATATCACAATATGTGTGATCTCCATGAACAGGCAGAAATGAGCATAAATAAAGATCAAGGGAAATCCAAAAGGCAAAGCTTTTGGAAATGTAGATTCTCCTGGTGTTTGATAGGAGCCTTATTTTTAAATGTTCTTATGTATCAGCTGCCATGGTTCCTGCTGTTAAACGTAATCCACAAATTAATTCATTATCAATACTAGGTGACAGATGGAGCAGAGATAAGCCTGGTTTGCATTGGGCCTAGTCAGGTTGGAATGGTCTTTTGATGTGCCTTCTTAAGTTTGCTTTGTAATAACTAAAATAAGACAGAGAAAATAAACAACTACGGTACGTTGGTTTTATTGGCAGATGTGGCAACAGATATGTAGAACAATAGAGTGATAGAGCACAGAATCACCATCTCTGCCATGGTCATTTGGAGATCCCAGTTGTCAACTGTTTTAATTCCCTTCCGCATTCCCACAATGACCCATCTGTCCTCAGCCTCCTCCACTGCCAGAGTGAGGCCAAATGCAAATTAAAGGAACAGCACCATGTATTCCTCCCAGTTAGTATTTGACTAACAGCAAAAACATCAAATTCTCCATTTTTAGGTAGTCTGCTCTGTCCTTTTCCTCTCTCCTCCTGATCTAGCCAGTTCCTCCTACACCCACCCGAGCCTGCATTATCCTGCTTCTTTCTCCTTCTCATCTCCACCCCATCTGCCCATCAGCCACAGTCCTCTCACTGGATTCTCTCACTGCCCCCCATGATCCCCCCACTGTCCTATCTGCCATCCCATCTCACATACCTCTCACTGGGCTCCCCCCCCCCCACTGTTCCTATCTGCCATCCCATCACACACACCTCTCACTGGGCTCCCCCCGCCACTGTTCCTATCTGCCATCCCATCACACACACCTCTGACTGGGCTCCCCACCCCCCCACTGTTCCTATCTGCCATTCCATCTCACACACCTCTCACTGGGCTACCCCCCCCCCCCACTGTTCCTATCTGCCATTCCATCTCACACACCTCTCACTGGGCTCCCCCCCCCCCCACTGTTCCTATCTGCCATCCCATCACACACACCTCTCACTGGGCTCCCCCCCCCCACTGTTGCTATCTGCCATTCCATCTCACACACCTCTCACTGGGCTCCCCCCCCCACTGTTCCTATCTGCCATCCCATCACACACACCTGTCACTGGGCTCCCCCCCCCCCACTGTTCCTATCTGCCATCCCATCACACACACCTCTCACTGGGCTCCCCCCCCCCCCACTGTTCCTATCTGCCATCCCATCACACACACCTCTCACTGGGCTCCCCCCCCCCCACTGTTCCTATCTGCCATCCCATCACACACACCTCTCACTGGGCTCCCCCCCCCCACTGTTCCTATCTGCCATTCCATCTCACACACCTCTCACTGGGCTCCCCCCCCCACTGTTCCTATCTGCCATCCCATCACACACACCTCTCACTGGGCTCCCCCCCCCACTGTTCCTATCTGCCATTCCATCTCACACACCTCTCACTGGGCTCCCCCCCCCACTGTTCCTATCTGCCATTCCATCACACACACCTCTCACTGGGCTCCCCCCCCCCCACTGTTCCTATCTGCCATCCCATCACACACACCTCTCACTGGGCTCCCCCCGCCACTGTTCCTATCTGCCATCCCATCACACACACCTCTCACTGGGCTCCCCCTCCCCCCCACTGTTCCTATCTGCCATCCCATCACACACACCTCTCACTGGGCTCCCCCCCCCACTGTTCCTATCTGCCATTCCATCACACACACCTCTCACTGGGCTCCCCCCCCCCCCCACTGTTCCTATCTGCCATCCCATCACACACACCTCTCACTGGGCTCCCCCCCCCCCACTGTTCCTATCTGCCATTCCATCTCACACACCTCTCACTGGGCTCCCCCCCCCACTGTTCCTATCTGCCATTCCATCACACACACCTGTCACTGGGCTCCCCCCCCCCCACTGTTCCTATCTGCCATCCCATCACACACACCTCTCACTGGGCTCCCCCCCCCACTGTTCCTATCTGCCATTCCATCTCACACACCTCTCACTGGGCTCCCCCCCCCACTGTTCCTATCTGCCATCCCATCACACACACCTGTCACTGGGCTCCCCCCCCCCCACTGTTCCTATCTGCCATCCCATCACACACACCTGTCACTGGGCTCCCCCCCCCCCACTGTTCCTATCTGCCATCCCATCACACACACCTCTCACTGGGCTCCCCCCCCCACTGTTCCTATCTGCCATCCCATCACACACACCTCTCACTGGGCTCCCCCCCCCCCCACTGTTCCTATCTGCCATCCCATCACACACACCTCTCACTGGGCTCCCCGCCCCCCCCACTGTTCCTATCTGCCATCCCATCACACACACCTCTCACTGGGCTCCCCCCCCCACTGTTCCTATCTGCCATCCCATCACACACACCTCTCACTGGGCTCCCCCCCCCCCCACTGTTCCTATCTGCCATTCCATCTCACACTCCTCGCACTGGTCTCCCCCCATGATCCCCCCACTGTTCCTATCTGCCATCTCATCACACACACCTGTCACTGGGCCATCCCATCACACACTCCTCTCCTCTCACTGCGCTCCCCCACCCACTGTTCCTATCTTCTGTTCCATCACAGTCTCCTCTCACTGGGTTCTCTCCCCCTCCCCACCACTGATTCTATCTGCCATCCCATCTCCCTTATTTACTTCCATCCTCCTCTCACCTCTCCTATTAGATTTCATCTTTTTCAGCCCTTTGTTGCCTCAACTATCACCTCCCAGCCTTTGTCGCTATCCCCACTCTCTCCTCTCGCATCTGCCTATCGCACCCTCACCTGGATCTAAACCATCACCGGAGGTGCAGTGCTAGCCGGAGCGCACCGGAGCACATCTGGCACCTCTTTAAGAAAAAAGCCGAAATAAACAAGCTAATCAATTAGGTGCCACCCAGGGTGATTTGAGTATCTCAGAAACTGCTGATCTCCTGGGATTTCTATGCACAACAGACTCTGGACTTTACAAAGAATAGTGCCAAAAACAAAAAAACATCCAGTGAGTGGACTTAACAAGATGTTTTCGCTCACAGAACAGCCACTCGCTGGATGTTTTTTTGTTTTTGGCACCATTCTTTGTAAACTCCAGAGTCTGTTGTGCATAAAAATCCCAGGAGATCAGCAGTTTCTGAGCTACTGAAATCACCCTGGGCAGCACCTAATTAATTAGCTTGTTTATTTCTGCTTTTTCTTAAAGAGGTGCCAGACATGCTCCGGTGCACTCCGGCTAGCACTGCACCCCTGACAATCACCTTCCAGTTGTTGCTCCATCCCTTCCTTGTCATGTATTTCTCCCCTCTTAACTTTCAGTCCTGAAAAAGTGTCTCAACTCAAAACATGGACTGTCCATTTCCTAATGCGTTGAGTTCCTACGACAGTTTGTGTTTTTGCTCCTTTTATACTTTGCCTTTTTATGTGTCTGTCTCTTACCTGTAGAGATTGGATATCATTCCATCACTTCCCCTGGCAGTGTGTTCCAGATATTAACCATTCTCTGTATAAAATTATAACTTACCCCTTTCTCTCCTCTCACCTTAAACTTAAACCCTCTTGTGCGGCAATAGCTAACAGAAGGCCTCATTTCAGGAACTGTTTGGCCTCTTCTACAGTGTAACTGCTGACTGACGGTGTGATGGTCAGAAAACAGAGTACTGACAAGCAATAAATGTCTGATTCAGCAGTCACCCCCCCCCCCCCAAGGCTCTGGATTCACATGCCAGTTTGTCATTTTATGCACGTTGGACAATGTGTGGAGCCACGTCCATATGGATGAAACATTCAGTTGGTCACTGCCTGACCTGCTGAGTTCCTCTAACATTTTGTAGGTGTTCCTCAAGATTTCTAGCATCTATAGAATCTCTTATGTTTACATCTTTCTATCTCATTTTCCTTACTTTTGCTTTTAGCTGCAGTTTCTTTAGGGTTTGGATTCTGCTCCAATTCCACTAGGGAAAATTGCTGTAGGCTTGTGACAGTGTAGCTTCCCACAAGGACTGTGCGCCCAAACGCTCGCTGCTCCAATACAACAATGCTCAGTGGTGGGTGAAGGTTCATATCCTCTGGCAGATCCTGTGAAACAAAAGTTCCTGTTACATCATTCTCTCGAAAATAAAAAAGGTTTGCCTGAGGAGCTCAGCTCATCCTTTGGAAACATCAGTACAAAGCAAGAGGTACAAATTTAACTCTGCTATATTAACATAGAATCAACCCTAAGCCCAACCTATAGAAACAAGCTGTTCACCACACTATGTCTGTAGTGACCAACATGCCTATCTATAGTAATCCCACCTGCCTGCATTAATTTCATATCTCTCAGTGACTTGCTCATTCAAGTACCTGCCCTGATATCTCCTAATTGTTGTTACTCTGGAGTCAGGCAAGTTCACAAATGATTGGACAGGAGGGTTGTGTGATTTAGTTTCAGAAACAAATGGCAGCCAGTAACAATATACACCACATTGGAGCTTGCTTTCTTCCAGAGACCTTGATCCAAATAACCAAGGGATTCAAATGCAGATTCTCCCTTAAGGCTAGGCTAATGAACCAAAGCCTGCTCCTTCTGAGGGTCTAAGAACTGAGTTGGCATCTCCCCCATCAGCAACTCCTGCCAGGATTGTGCTGAACACACAGACCTAAAGTCATCAAGTTATACGACAGGAAACAGTCCATTCTGCCCAATTCATCCATGCTAATTAAACTGCCTACCTGAGCCAGTCCCTTATGTGGATATTTTTCCAATATCTCTCTAAACCATGACTAAATGTCTGTTAATCTAATCACCTTCCATCAGGGAAGTGTCAGCTGAAGGGAAAGATCAGCATTTAATGCCCAGCCCCAGCTGTCCTCTAAGGTGGTGCTGGGGTGTCCTGTTGAAGTACTGCAGTCTTTTAAGTGAAGTTTTTTCTCAGTACTGTTGTGTTTGGGAGTTCCAGAACATTTACTTCACAAGTGAAAGGACAGCAATATACTTCCAGGTTACAGTGGTGTGAGGCTTGGAGGAGAATCTGAAAGTGATGAAGTTCCCACACACCTAATACCTTTGTCCTTAATAATAGGCAGTACAGATCACGGTTCAGGAAATCTGAGTGACAGAAGAAACAGGATCAGAAACAAGCCAGTCAGCCCTTGAACCTTCCTCACCTTTCAATGATCATTGTAATTGAATCAACACCATTTTCACATTCTCTTCATAACTCCTTCACCCTTTGTGATTCAATTGTCTAGCAATCTCCACCTTGAATGTGTCCAATAATCCTCAGGGTGAGTATCCCTTTCAAAATTTCTGCCTCAAGCAGAAGAAATTTCCTTCCCTCGATGCTGAGTCCTTTGTTATTTGTCATCGATATCAATGATCCAGATGATAATGTGGTTAACTGGGTCAGCAAATTTGTGGATGACACCAAGATTGGGGGCATAAGGCACAGTGAGGAAGACTATTATGGCTTATAGAGGGATCTGAACCGGCTGAAAAATGACAGATGGAATTTAAAGTAGAAATATGCGAGGTGTTGCACCTCGCTACACCCAACCTGGGTAGGTCTTACACAATGAACGTCAGGGCACTGAGGAGAGTGGTAGAATAAAGGGTTCTGGGAATATAGATCCATAATTCATTGAAAGTGATGTCATAGGTAGATAGGCTCATAAATAAAGCTTTTAGCACATTGTCCTTCATAAATCAATGTATTGAGTACAGGAGATGGGATATTATGTTGAAGTTGTATAAGATATTGGTGAGGCTTAATTTGGAGTATTGTGTGCAATTTTAGTCACCTACCTACAGATAAGATGTAAATAAGTTTGAACAAGTACAGAGAAAATTTACTAGGATGTTGTCAGGTCTGGATGACCTGAGTTATAAGGAAAGATTGAATAGGCTAGGACTACATTCCTTAGAATATAGAAGATTGAGAGGAGATTTGAAAGAGGAATACAACATTATGAGGGGTATAGAGAAGGTAAAGCAGGCTTTTTCCACTGAGGTTGAGTGGATCATGATCAGAGGTCATCACTTAAGGGTTATAGGTGAAAAGTTTAAGGGGAACATGAGAGGAAACATATTCATTCAGAGGTCCGTGAGAGAATGGAATGAGCTGGCAGCACAAGTGATGTACGTGAGCTCCATTTCAACATTTAAGAGAAGTTTGGATAGATACATGGATGGTAGGGGTATAGAAGGCTATGGTCCTGGCGCAGGTTGATGGGTGTAGGCTGTTTAAATGGTTTCGACATGGACCTGATAGGCCAAAGGGCTTGTTATGTATGGTACTTCTCTATGACTCTTTAACTCTAATCTCAAATAGGTGGCTCTTTATTCTAAGATGATGCCTCCTAGATCTGGGCACACCAAGGGAAACATCCTTCAGCATCTACTTTGGTCATTCCCATCAGAATTTTTTACATATCAATATCCCATACTTTTAAATGAATGATCATCAGCCCAAGCTGCTTAAACTTTCTTCATTTCAAGCTCCTTCCACCTGAATTAACCTAGAGAACTATCTCTCTGCACAGCCTCCAATACAGAATAGGAAGACAATAGCTGGATATTAGTACTCCAGCTGTGGTCTCACCAGCACTCTAAAGTTATATTAAACTTCCTTTTGTTTAGACTCTATACTCATTGCAATAAAGAATAATATTTTATTAGCCTTCCAAATTACTTACTGTAAATAACCATTTGATCTTTTGCTCTTCCTTGCAATTTAAAATAAACCATGTACTTTTGATCACAAAGTTCAAAAACTTCAAAGTTCAAAGTGAAATTTATGATCAGAGTACATACATGTCACCACACACAGCCCTGAGTTTCTTTTTCCTGCAGGCATACTCAGCAAATCTAAAGAATTGTACCTATAAACAGGATCAATAAAAGAGCAAGAGCATGGAAGACAACAAACTGTGCAAATGCAAATATAAATAAATTGCAATAAATAACAAGAGTATGAAGTAACAAGATAAAGAGTCCTTAAAGTGAGATCATTGGTTGTGGGAACATTTCAATAGATGAGTTCAGTTATCTCTTTTTATTCAAGAGCCTGGTGGTTAAGGGGTAGTAACTGTTCTTGAACCTGGTGTTGTGTGTCCTGAGGCACCTGTACCTTCTGATTGGGTACAGGTGACCTGTACCATCTGTACCCAATTTCCCTCGGGATCAATAAAGTATGACTATGACTATGATGCAGCAGCTAGTACTCAGAGTGATGGTGAGGGTAGGTGGGACAAGAGTTAACAAATGATAGGTGGATGCAGCTGAGGAGGTAGATGGAGCAGGGAATGGTGAAAATAACCACAAGGGCTGGGACATGTTAAATGGAGGCAACAAAGTGCTGCAGATGATGGAATATGGCAGGAAAGCAAGATGGAGCATGAAGCCAAATAAGGGAATGGAGTGAGCAGATAGAAACAGCAGGGTTGGAGTTGATGTGGAAGAGGATCTAAGTAGATCAGTAGGAGAGCAAAAGGGACAGATTACTTGAAACTAGAGAATATGGTGTTCATGCAGTCAGGTGACTACAAATTAGGAATAGGAAGTGCTGTTCCTCATAGTACCAAAATGGACTAATGGCATGGGTAAGATAAGAGTTCAAGTTCTGCAGAAGGAATTTAACTAGTTAGGTAGACACTGAAAAAGCAGGACTTCTGGGGTTATAAGATCAGGATTGCTCCTTGTACCACATGCTAGTGGGGGTAGAAATAGAATGATAGGACAGATGAAGGCATGGTTTCAAACGGGGTTGGAGGCGATATCGGATGTATGACAACTTTGGCAGAGTTTGAAAGACATTACTTCCTACAAAGCGAAACCCGATAGCATGAATAGCAGCGATGCTTCACTACCAGATGAATTCAATGCCTCCTATGCCCGCTTTGAATATAACTACAGTTGTGAAGATCCCTGCTACACCTGATGACACTGTGATCTGTCTCAGAGGTTGATGTGAGACTGTCTTTAAAGAGAGTGAACCCTTGCAAGACGGAAGATCCCGATGGAGTACCTGGTAAGGTTCTGAAAACCTGTGCCAACCAACTGGCAGGAGTATTCAAGAACATTTTCAACCTCTCACTGCTATGGGCAGAAGTTCCCACTTGCTTCAAAAAGGCAACAATTATACCAGTGCCAAAGAAGAATAACGTAAGCTGCCTTAATGACTATCACCTGGTAGCACTCACATCTACAGTGATGAAATGCTTTGAGAGATTGGTCATGACTAGACTGAACTCCTGCCTCAGCAAGGACCTGGACCCTTTCCAATTTGCCTTTTGCCACAATAGGTCAATGGCAGATGCAATCTCAATGGCTCTTCACATGGCTTTAGACAACCTGCACAACACAAACACCTATGTCAGGATGCAGTTCATCGCCTACAGCTCAGCATTTAACACCGTCGTTCCCACAAGCCTGACTGTGAAAAGTTACAGAACCTGGGCTTCTGCAATTGGATCCTAGATTTCCTAACCGGAAGACCACAATCTGTGCGGATTGGTGATTTTTGACAAGGTACCCCATGCAAGGCTTATTGAGAAAGTAAGGAGACATGGGATCCAAGGGGACATTGCTTTGTGGATCCAGAACTGGCTTGCCCACAGAAGGCAAAGGGTGGTTGTAGATGGGTCATATTCTGCAAGGAGGTCTGTGACCAGTGGTGTGCCTCAGGGATCTCTTCTGGGACACCTACTTTTTGTGATTTTTATAAATGACCTGGATGAGGAAGTGGAGGGATGGTTAGTAAATTTACTAATGACACAAAAGTTGGGAGCGTTGTGGAAAGTGTCGAGGGCTGTCAGAGGTTACAGTGGGACATTGATAGGATGCAAAATTGGGCTGAGAAGTGGCAGATGGAGTTCAACCCAATTAAGTGTGAGGTGGTTCATTTTGGTAGGTCAAATATGATGGCAAAATATAGCATTAATGGTAAGACTCTTAGCGGTGTGGAGGACAAAACTTGGAGTACTGTGCTCAATTCTGGTCGCCTCACTACGGGAAGGACGTGGAAACCATAGAAAGGGTTGCAGAGGAGATTTACAAGGATGTTGCCTGGACTGGGAAGCATGCCTTATGAGAATAGGTTGAGTGAACTCGGTCTCCTTGGAGCAACGGAGGATGAGAGGTGACCTGTTAGAGGTGTACAACATAATGAAAGGCATTGATCGTGTGGATATTCAGAGGTTTTTTCCCAGGACTGATATGGCTAGCATGAGAGGGCATAGTTTTAAGGTGCTTGGAAGTAGGTACAGAGGAGATGTCAGGGGGAAGGTTTTTTTTTTTTACGCAGAGAGTGGTGAGTGCGTGGAATGGACTGCCAGTGGTGGTGGTGGAGGCAGAAATGATAGGATCTTTTAAGAGACTCCTGGATGGATACATGGAGCTTAGAAAAATAGAGGGCTATGGGTAAGCCTAGGTAGTTCTAAGGTAAGGACATGTTCTGCACAGCTTTGTGGGCTGAAGGGTCAGTATTATGCTGTAGGTTTCCTATGTTTCTCCTTCAGGCTGCCTAAACTGCTAAGTTCCTCTAGCATTTTGTTCCTCTGTATTTTCAGCATCTGCACAATCTCTATGTTCCTCCTTGCTGACAATCAACACTGGTGCACCTCAGGGGTGTGTGCTTAGCCCACTGCACTACTCTCTCTATACCCATGACTGTGTGGCTAGGCATAGCTCAAATACCATCTATAAATTTGCTGATGATACAACCATTGTTGGTAGAATCTCAGATGGAGACGAGAGGGCGTACAGGAGTGAGATATACCAACTAGTGGGGTGGTGTCGCAACAACAACCTTGCACTCAACGTCAGTAAGACAAAAGAGCTGATTGTGGACTTCAGGAAGGGTAAGATGAAGGAACACATACCAATCCTTATTGAAGGATCACAAGTGGAGAGAGTGAGCACTTTCAAGTTCTTGGGTGTCAAGATCTCTAGGACCTAACCTGGTCCCAACATATTGATGCAGTTATAAAGGAGGCAAGAGAGCAACTATATCTCAGTAGGAGTTTGAAGAGATTTGATATGTCAACACATACACTCAAAAACTTCTATAGATGTATCGTGGAGAGCACTCTGATGGGCTGCATCACTGTCTGGTATGCGGAGGGGTGGGTTGTGGAATGCACAGGACCAAAGCAAGCTGCAGAGGGTTGCAAATTTAGTCAGCTCCATCTTGGATACGAGCCTACAAAGTACCCAGGGCATCTCCAACACACAAGGTCATGCCCTTTTCTCACTGTTGCCATCAGGGAAGAGGTACAGAAGCCTGAAGACACACACTCAGTGATTCAAGAACAGCTTCTTCCCCTCTGTCCCCCGATTCCTAAATGGACATTGAACCCATGAACACTACCTCACTTTTTTAATATATATTATTTCCGTTATTTGCATGATTTTTAATCTATTTAACATAGTTTAAAAATTGATTGATTTATTTATTTATTCATTCATTCATTCTTCTGTATTATGTATTGCATTGAACTGCTGCTGCTAAGTTAACAAATTTCATGACACATGCCAGTGATAATAAACCTGATTCTGATTCTGATTCTGGTTAAAGAATTGGTGCAGGAGGAAGGCTTCAGGTTTTAGATCATTGGCACCTCTTCTGAGGCAGGGATGACCTGCCCAAGCAAATAGGTTTCAACTGAATTGGAAGGTGACCATTATTCTGGCAAAGAGGTTTGCTGTGCTATTCAGGAATATTTAAACTTGGAACACAGGGTAGTGGGAACCAGTATGATAATATAGGAGGTGAAGAATGAGAATCATACATCAAAAACAGAACAGGCTAGTCTATTGGGCAGGACAGCAAATAGGAGGGGAAGTATGATAGGAATACCAGCCTCCTCTGCTCCATAGAACAGCCTATCCAGGCTTTCCTTGTACCTCAAGAATTCTAGGCATCAATGGACCCTCAATAAAAAAATATGAGGTGGGATAGAGCAAGGATAAGGATGAAAGCAAGATGAAGATTACCAAGTGGTAAGATAAAATAAGAGGAAGGGAGGCTTAATAAAAATAAGACCATAAGATATAGGTGTCACAACCACGGATTCAGAAGCACAGCAGATTCAGCAATTGTGCTCATGAATATGCACGTGTCAGCTAATTATTATTTCATTCTGATCGTATTTAACTCCATTCATTCCGTTGTAGTATTTGTCGAGACTTGGACACAGAAACACTTCGCTGCCTGCTTGCATTCAGCCTTGCCTGAGAAACTGGACTGTCGAGTCAACTGACTCTGAAGACTAGTGGTATTCATTTTATTCTTAGTTGTTCTTTTCAGCCGCGGTGTAGGCTTCATTTTTAATTTGAGAATTTTAATTAATGACCCTGTTTGGCCTAGTGTTTATTGTTTTCCTTTCCTTTTAACACTTGTCGCATTAAAGTCAGTGAACTATCGACCTGCTTCAGTGTCTCTCACTCCGCACTTAGGCCATATCTGAACCGGGTGACAGCAGGAGCAGAATTAGGCCATTTGGCCCATCAAGTCTGCTCTGTCATTTCATCATGGCTGATCCAATTGTCCTCTCAGCCCCAGTCTCCTGCCTTCTCCCCTTATCTCTTCATGTCCAGACCAATCAAGAATCTATCAACCTCTGCCTTAAATATGCATAAAGACTCGATCTCCACAGCTGCCTGTGGTAAAGAATTCAGAAGATTCACCTCTCTGGCTAAAGAAATTCCTCTTCATCTCCATTCTGAAAGGACACCCCTCCATTCTGAGGCTGTGTCCTCTGGTCTTAGCCTTTCTCACCACAGGAAACATCCTCTCCACATCCACTCTATCGAGGCCTTTCACCATTCGACGGGTTTCAATGAGGTCACCCCTCATTCTTCTGAAATCCAGTGAATACAAGCCACTCAATCCTGGAATAATTTTCGTGAACCTCCTTTGAATCCACTCCAGTTTCACCACATCCTTTCTAAGGGGCCAAATCTGCTCACAATACTCCAAGTGAGGCTTCACCAGTGCTTTATAAAGTCTCAACATTACATCCTTGTTTTCATATTCTAGTCTTCTTGAAATGAACGCTTACATTGCATTTGCCTTCCTCACCACCAACTTAACCTGAAAGTTAACCTTTAGAGAATCCTGCACCTCAGTGTTTTGTATCTTCTCTCCATTTAGAAAATAGTCAACCCTTCGATTTCTTCTACCAAAGTGCATGACCATGCACTTTCCAGCACTGTATTCCACCTGCCATTTCTTTGCCCATTCTCCTAATCTGTCTGTCCTTCTGTAGCCTCTCTACTTCCTCAAAACTACCTGCCCCTCCAACTATCTTCATATCATCTGCAAACTTTGCAACAAAGCCATCAATTCCACCATCCAAATCATTGACATGTAAGGGTGAAATGGATGGGGTGGTGGCATGGTGCTTTCAGGAGAAGATGAGGAGGAGCAAGAAGGGGTAAGCTGGGACATAATTGGTTATGTGCCAAAAGTTTACACATCTTCACCTACATAGAACTTCACCAAACGAATTGTTGGTAGATTGAATTTTTTCCAGAATAGTTTGCTACGCACCACTTCAAAATATTTTGCAAGTTCAGTGAAGTTTGGATTCTCCTTGTAATTTGCAATGACTTCAGACTCTACTTTCTGTCCACCACATTCCATCGTCACTTGGGGCTGCTCCACTTCAAAAAGGTTTATACGTTTAAGATCTCGGAGTCCCCAGAACAGAACCTAAAACAATAAAATGTCCTTTATATCTACTGGAAGATGATAGATTGAAAAATAGCATGAAACAAGTAATTGTGCAAAATAGAATACATTGGTTCAAACTATGTTTTTTCTGTACCCATGATAATTAAAAATAGTTCATTTAATTTGTGATTCATTCTACAGTTTAACATGTTTCAATTCTTCAGCGAGATAAGCAAGGCAGAATTAATTGTACTTTTCTGCATTCCTACCCCTTGACAGCTTACAGTTTGGGAAGTGCTTTTAAGAGTAGCCTAGATGAGTGACCGCAATCGTTTAGTAGATGGCACACACTGGTATCACAATGGTGGAGAGAAAAAACACTGAGAGTGAATGAATAGTCATTTGTGTAATCCACTTTATTCTGCAGATTGCTGAGCTTTGAGAGTTGTTGAAACCTTAGTTAATCAGCAAAGTGAAGAATAGTCCATTTTATTTCCTATTTGTACTTTGCAGATGTGGAAAGTCACTAGGATGTCAGGAGATGGGCCACTTGCTGCAAGATACTTGCCCTCTGACAATGTGCAGGAGCAGTTGAGCTCGTGTTTAATGGTAACACATAGGACCTGATGTTTATTTTGCTGATCATCAAGATTCTTTAATTTAAACGATGGTCAATGCCTGACATCTGAGTTGTGCAAACATTATCCTACATGAAAGTATGCAATGGGAGAATTAATTTAGATGGATAATTACCTCAATTCTGAACTTCTTGAGTGTTGGCCGGATTGTCACAGGAATAATGAAATGTTTTTCCTGTACATCAAGAAATTCTGGATTCCTGGATTCCACATCTTCTGGCAGAGAAGGCTGAAACAGATCATAGATAAGAGATGTTTCTCCATTTGTTTCACTTTGGTTAAACCTTTTTTGAGCATGTTTGTGCTTCCCTTTGTTTACTTGACAAATTGGGTTAGACACCAAAATCTGTGAAATTCTGCCTCCTCAATGGGATTAGACCTCAATCTGTGGGATTCTGCCCCAATAGGATTAGACCCCAATATGTGGGATTCTGCCCCAATAGGATTAGAACTCAATCTGTGGGATTCTGCCTCAATGGGATTAGACCTCAATCTGTGAGATTCTGGCTCCTCAATGGGATTAGACCCCAATATGTGGGATTCTGCCCCAATAGGATTAGACCCCAATATGTGGGATTCTGCCTTAATAGGATTAGACCCCAATATGTGGGATTCTGCCTCAATGGGATTAGACCCTAATCTGTGAGATTCTGGCTCCTCAATGGGATTGGACCCCAATCTGTGAGATTCTGCCCCCTCAATGGGATTAGACCTCGATCTTTGGGAATCTGGCTCCTTGATGGGATTAGACCTCAATCTGTAGGATTCTGCCACAATGGGATTAGTCCCCAATCTGTGGGATTCTTCCTCGATGGGATTAGTCCCCAATCTGTGGGATCCTGCCTCCTCAATGGGATTAGACCCAAATCTGTGGGATCCTGCCTCGATGGGATTAGTCCCCAATCTGTGGAATTCTGCTTCAATGGGATTAGACCCCAATCTTTGGGGATTCTGGCTCCTTGATGGGATTAGACCCCAATCTGTGGGATTTTGCCTCAATGGGATTAGACCCCAATCTGTGAGATTCTACCCCCTTGATGGGATTAGAGCCTAATCTGTGGGATTCTGGCTCCTCAATGGAATTGAAAATCCCTTCCCATCTGCAGCATATGTCACTTTCCACTGCTATTGATGCTCAACAAATCTCTCACTTTCTCTGAGAAGTTAAATGAATATGTTTGTACTCATATCAACTGTCCAAATTTAAAGCCCTGACCTTAAGAATCCTAAACACATACTCAGTTTCTTTTATATAAACTATTTGGTCTTTATCTCAAAATTATCCTGGTTGATAAATCAAATTTAAATAAATAAAGGTTGTGTCTATATAAATCTTCACAGCAAATGGAACTTTGCAGGCAACTATTATGATGCCTGAGTAAAAGTGTCAATGGAAGATGTCCAGGAACAGAACATCCGTTAGATCAACATCTAGCAGTAGGAGAAACTAAAATCACCACAGAACATAATAATCATAGATTCCATAAGGGGATAGAAACATAGAAACATAGAAAATAGGTGCAGGAGTAGACCATTCGGCCCTTCGAGCCTGCACCGCCATTTATTATGATCATGGCTGATCATCCAACTCAGAACACCGCCCCAGCCTTCCCTCCATACCCCCTGACCCCCGTAGCCACAAGGGCCATATCTAACTCCCTCTTAAATATAGCCAATGAACTGGCCTCAACTGTTTCCTGTGGCAGAGAATTCCACAGATTCACCACTCTCTGTGTGAAGAAGTTTTTCCTAATCTCGGTCCTAAAAGGCTTCCCCTCTATCCTCAAACTATGACCCCTCGTTCTGGACTTCCCCAGCATCGGGAACAATCTTCCTGCATCTAGCCTGTCCAATCCCTTTAGGATCTTATACGTTTCAATCAGATCCCCCCTCAATCTTCTAAATTCCAACGAGTACAAGCCCAGTTCATCCAGTCTTTCTTCATATGAAAGTCCTGCCATCCCAGGAATCAATCTGGTGAACCTTCTCTGTACTCCCTCTATGGCAAGGATGTCTTTCCTCAGATTAGGGGACCAAGACTGCACACAATACTCCAGGTGTGGTCTCACCAAGGCCTTGTACAACTGCAGTAGTACCTCCCTGCTCCTGTACTCGAATCCTCTTGCTATAAATGCCAGCATACCATTCGCCTTTTTCACCGCCTGCTGTACCTGCATGCCCACTTTCAATGATTGGTGTATAATGACACTCAGGTCACATTGCACCTCCCCTTTTCCTAATCGGCCACCATTCAGATAATAATCTGTTTTCCTATTTTTGCCACCAAAGTGGATAACTTCACATTTATCCACATTAAATTGCATCTGCCATGAATTTGCCCACTCACCCAACCTATCCAAGTCACCCTGCATCCTCTTAGCATCCTCCTCACAGCTAACACTGCCACCCAGCTTCGTGTCATCCGCAAACTTGGAGATGCTGCATTTAATTCCCTCATCCAAGTCATTAATATATATTGTAAACAACTGGGGTCCCAGCACTGAGCCTTGCGGTACCCCACTAGTCACCGCCTGCCATTCTGAAAAGGTCCTGTTTATTCCCACTCTTTGCTTCCTGTCTGCTAACCAACTCTCCACCCACACCAATACCTTACCCCCAATACCGTGTGCGTTAAGTTTGCACACTAATCTCCTGTGTGGGACCTTGTCAAAAGCCTTCTGAAAATCCAAATATACCACATCCACTGGTTCTCCCCTATCCACTCTACTAGTTACATCCTCAAAAAATTCTATGGATGTTATAAGAGCTTAGGAAATGAAATTAGGAATAGACCATTCAACTCCTCTTGCCCCCTCCAGCATTCACTCAGAACGTGGTTAACTTTCTACCTCAGTACCACATTTCAGCACTGAACCAAAGTCCTTCAACTCCGTCATATTGAAAATCTAATTATATCAGTCCTGATACACTTAATGATTAAGTTTCCAAAGTTCTCTTTGATAGAGAATACTTACCTATCGATTCACAGAATACCGGTCCCCCTGATTAAATTGGAGCTTTTTCATTCTTGCACAATATTCTCTTATTATTTGTGCCTTAAATCAAAATCCCTGACATTATATTTTGAATCATACATTTAACTTCCAAATTTATGCCAATTTCAGATAAAAATTCTAGGATTGTTTTTACTTGAGTTGTGTATTTTAATTGCTATCACTTTTAAAAACTCTCATCAAACTTACATTCTAAGTTCAGTCTATATTATCCTCAATGAGAAGCCCAACCATTAGCAGGCAACACTGAGAACAGTATAAGACCATAAGATATAGGAGCAGAATTAGGCCATTTGGCCCATTGAGTCTGCTCTGTTATTGACATGGCTGATCCAATTTTCTTCTCAGCCCCAACCACCCTGTATCTCTTCATGCCCTGACCGATCAAGAATCATTTTGTCTATTAACTTTGTAACAAAGCTCTTAAGTCCATCATCCAACTCATTGATATATAACGTAAAAAGAATTGGGTCCAACACAGACTTCTGTGGAACACCATTAGTCACTGGCAGCCAGTCAGAGAAAGCTCCTTTTTTTCCCATTCTGTACCTCCTGCCGATCAGCCACTTCTTTATCCATGCTAGAATCTTTCGTGCACTATTATGGGCTCAGCTTGTTAAGCAGCCTCATGTGTGGCACCTTGTCAAAGGCCTTCTGAAAATCCAAGTGCACCTTTGTCTATCCTGTTTGTTACTTCATCCCTAACTCTCCCTCCTGCCAACTGTACTGTCCTCATTATCACTTTAAGTTTCATTTCACCTCCTGTGCAAAGTGCTGTGATTAGATTGATCGTTTTCCCTACATGAAGTACCTTGTCCTTGCTTGACCATAGGAGCCCAACTTCTGGTCAAAACAACTCTAGCAAATTTTTCAAATATCATTTTTCTTTGATCATCTTATGAATTTCTAAATTACCTTTGGAAATTCTGCTACAACTTCCTCAATAATGGAATCCAGCATTGGTAACCAAAGGTACCATGGGTAACATGGGTAACTAAAGGTAATGGATAACCATCATTCACTTTAGCTATGGAGAGAAGTCAACGATTTGATAAGGATTGGTTTTCCTACCTCTCCATATCCACTGTAATCGAGTTCGATCAGTTCAAAAGCTGCCAGCAGTTCACCACCCCTTGTTTTGCCTTTGTAAATGTCATGAAATTCTAAGGTTGGTTTCTTATATTTTTCTTCCTGCAGTTTAATCTGAGGAACTGCAAAAGCTCGTCCAAGGAATTCAGGGCTGCCCTGCAATTTATAGATTGGTACTGTTAGAATTTATCATTCAAACCTTTTCCCCGACAGAAGGGATTACACTCATTATTCTGCCCTCCATTCCGTATATACAAGAATAGACTATTTCATAACATTTAGAAAGGATAAAGACAAAATAATCACCTGTGGAATTGGGACAATAGATGTAAGTGACCATGCACCTATATATTTATCTGTTGATTTTGAACTACAACCAAAGAATACTATTTGGAAACTAAATTCAAGTCTACTCAATGATACCTGTATAAGGAACAAATTAAAAAAGAAATTGGTCTTTACTTAGAATTCAATGATAATGGAGAGGTTTCACCTCCCATTCTATGGGATACTCTGAAGGCTGTCTTAAGAGGGAAAATTATAGTGTTATCTTCATATAAGAAAAAAATAAGGAATAAAGCATTAGAGGAATTACAAAATAAGCTGAAGGAACTAGGGAAAAAACACAAATTGAGTTTGGCACAGGATACACTAGAGAAAATTTTAAAAATTAGAAATGAAATTAATAGTTTGGCTATACAAGAAATTAGAAAAAACTTAATGTTTCTGAAACAGAGACACTATGAAAGTGGATCTAAATCAATGAAAATACTGGCGTGGAAACTGAAAAAAAAGATAGCAGAAAATACAATTCATAGAATTAGGGATCCAAGAACAAAAGTGATAAAAAAAAAAAGCTAAGTGAAATTCAAGAAGCTTTTGAAATGTTTTACAAAACTCTATATTCCAAAGTTCCAGGGGGAAGCATCACCCAAATCGACACCTTCCTGAATTCTTTAGAGTTACCCACTTTAAGCAAAGAACAAAATAGAATGATGATTGCTGACATAACTGAAGCTGAACTAAAAACTGCAATTAGTAGGCTTAAATTAAGCAAGTCACCAGGATCAGATGGATATACGACAGAGTGGTATAAAGAATTTAGAAGTGAGTTAATTGTTGTTTTACTCCCTCCCCACACTGAGCTGGGCTCGAAGAAAGGCACAAATGCCACCCAGCTGGAAGCAGGCGATAATCTCGGCTATACAGAAAAAAGGCAAGGATAAAATGGAATGTGTGTCATTTAGACCAATATCTGTTCTTAATGTGGATTATAGAATATTTACCTCCATCACGGGCAAACGATTAGAAGAGTTTCTACCCACACTGATACATAATGATCAGACACCAACACCAAACTCAAAACAATATACGAAGGACACTTCACATTATGGATCATATAAAATAAAATGAAATTGAAGCAATAGTGATAAGCGTGAACACTGAAAAGGCATTTGATTCAGTTAATTGGAATTTTATTTACAGAGTTTTACATAGATTTGGTCTGCATGACACAATTATTAAAACTATACAGGCACTATATGACAATCGTACTGCCAGGATTAAAATCAATGGATATTTATCTAATAGTTTTACCCTAGAAAGGGGCTTGAGACAGGGTTGTGCATGGTCACCGCTACTCTTCGCATTATATCTGGAACCATTAGCTCAATACATCAGACAAAATGAAGATATCAGGGGAATTACTATTAAAGGGACAGAGCGTATTACGCGGATGACATTTTGATCTACCTAGGGCAACCAACAGACTGTTTACGTAAATTGATGCAATCCTTTAAACAATATGGCCAATTATCGGGATACAACATCAACACAGATAAAACCCAACTACTTTCATATAACTATAGCCACCAAGAGAAGTTGAAAGTAGATATCCTTTGGCATGGCAAACAGAGTCTGTCAAATATTTGGGCATCATTATGCCAAAAGATTTAGCAAAATTATCAGAATGCAATTATCAGTCTATATATAAAAAAAAATTAAGGAAGATATAACAAGATGGAACCTAATTCCTTTTCTTGGTCTCAGTTCAAGGACTGAATCTATTAAAATGAATATACTGCCCAGATTCCTATATCTCTTTCAGACCCTACCAATAGAGATTAACCAAAATCAATTCAATGAATGGAACAAGATGCTACCAAGATATATATGGCAAGGTAAAATGCCTAGGGTTCGTCTCAAAACTTTGCAATTAGCCAAGGAAAAGGGGGGATGGGGCCTACCTTCTCTTAGAGATTATTATTTTGCAGCACAGTTGAGAGCTGTGATATGCTGGTGCAACCCATCATATGGCGCTCAAGGGAAAAACATTGAGGAGAGGATACTTCCCATCCCCATACAAGCAATTTTGGCTGATAACAACCTACAAAGTTACATAAATACTATTGATAACCCATGGGTGAAATGGACTCTTAAAATATGGAAAACTATTATAAAAGAATATAAAATAGAGAGCGACATTGCAATTCTTAAATGGTGCGCATATGTCTTGGATTTTACGCCGAATAAACTGGATGCTAGATTTAAGGACTGGACAGCTAAAGGAATAACAGCTATTTGCAATATAGTGAAAGAAGGAACACTGTTCAGTTTTGAAATGCTTAAAGAGAAACACTTATTAGAAAAACAAGACTTTTACCGGTATTTACAGATGCAGCAGTATGTTAATAGGACGGGTAAAAATGTAACCAAAGCAAGTACATGTCTGATAGAGCTATGTAGAAAAGCACATAATTCAGACAATGATAGTAGAATAATTTCAAGCATGTATAAGGGTTTGTCAAATCTTAAAACACATTTGACTTCATACATTAAAAAGAAATGAGAGAAGGAAGGAGGGACAATAATTTAGAGGTATCAATGGAAGTGTACCAGTTCACAGAAATGGAGGGAGTTTGGGTGGAAAAACTTGATAAGATACTTTATTACACCCTCTCAGAAATCCCATTATGATAGTAACCTCCCTGTTTGCTGGAGAAATTGTGGACATCAAAATGCAAACCATTATATTTTCTGGGAATGCCCCGTTATCAAAGACTATTGGAGTGGGATACATAATGCCCTACAAGCCATCTTTAAATGTGAAATACCCTTACAGAATATATTTTGGGTATATACCTCAAGAATGGTTGAAAAGAGATAAATATTTAATGAGCGAACTGCTGGTGGCTGGTAAAAAGACCCTTATCAGGAAATGGTTATCACAGGAGAGCCCAGCTTTAAATGTATGGATGGAAATTACAACGGACATTTACAAAATGGAGAAGATAACAGCATCTGTTAATCATAAGTTGGAACAATTTCATTCGTACTGGGAAAAATGGTTTAACTACATAACACCTCATAGGCCTGATTTTATTCTCACAAGTCAATGAATATGTTGTAAAAAAAAGATCACTCCCTAATTTGTACATAGTTTTCTTCTTTTGATTGTTCTTTCTTTCCTCTCCTTTCTATAAGTGTATACCTCAGATAAATATTATGTGGAGATTTGTGACAAATATGAATGTATGATATATATGTACAGTATCTGAAATACATCTTATGGAAATATTTGTTTGATGATGAACTTCAATAAAAAATAAATTACAAAAAAAAAGAATTTATCATTTAAACATGTCATGATGCAAAATCACTGCAGATCAAAATGCAACCTCACAGAAGACAGACATGAATTCCCAATTTATTTGCCAACTTTCATCTGGAGGCCTAGATTGTTCATAGGAAGGAAGAGATGGAGAATTAAACCCCCTCGTTTCAGAAATGCTCTTCTGCATACTACTGTTGTAACATGTGGTTACTTGAGTTAGTGCTGCCTTCCTGTCAGCTTGAACCAGTCTGACCCTTCTCCTTTGACCTCTCTCAAAAAGGTGTTCTCACCCACACAGCCGTGCTCATTGGATTTTTTTTGTTTTCGCACCACTCTCCGTAAACTCTAGAGACTGTTGTGCGTGGAACTCCCAGGAGATCAGCTGTTTCTGAGATACTCAAACCATCCCACCTAGCACCAACAATCATCCCACAGTCAAGTTCACTTAGATCACCTTCCTTCCTCATTCAGATGTTTGGTCTGAACAACAACTGAACGTCATGACCACGCCTGCATGCTTTTATACATTGAGCTGCTGCTACATGATTGGCTGATTAGCTATTTGCATTAACAAGCTGGTGTAGAGGTGTATCTAATAAAGTGGCTATACAGTAACAGATTTGTATCCACTGTCCTTTAAACTTTATATCTGAATATAAGCAGTCCCCAAGTTACATAAGGGTTCTGTTCCTGAGTGTATTGCTGTTCCAAGTGTATTGCTCAACATAGGTATACCTTCAGTTAATCGAATAATGGTCCTAACCCATAATTAAACTCATACAATAAATACTGTATTCAGTGATTACTGAGTACCATGAAAGATTTTGTTATCCTAATTACTATCTTTAAAAAATATGGAAGATTTTGAGTAAATTTGGAATTCTATAAGTCTGGTCATTAGTAATCCAGGGAGCCCATGTACGAATACAACATCTCTCATCCTCCGCCTGGGTGTCATACATGAGGAAAATAACAATAGGGGATTTTTCCTGCCCTAAAACTAATTGGGTTGTTTAAGGAAACAGAAGGTGAAAAATTCTTCTGATCATGTATTAGAGAACATTTGTCATCTGTGTGGTAAACCATATATATATGTTGTAACTGGGTTAACTGTCTGGACACGCCCTTCTGCTGACTGCCCCTGTGGCTCCTCCCACAGAACTGTGAATAAAGGTGATTTCGCCTTGCCCCTCCTCCTCAGTCCGGGGGCAGACACTCACCATGGAGGTCATATTTTACCGTGAATAAAAGCCTTTCAGTATTTACCCTACTTCAGTCTTTTGGAGTTATTGAAGGTGCTTCAATCTGTACACAACCAACTGAACAAGAGGGGAAAGGACAGAATTTAGCTATATGAAGGTAAGCAAGATGAGATAATAGATGTCATGGAATGCATAAGGATTCCCCAGAAGCTGATGAATTCTATGCCAATAATTGTCATGGCATTTACACAACAGAATTAGACATAATGTCCTCCTTATGTGCTACAAATATTTGTAATTCTACAAGTAAAACGTAACATGGATTAGTATTTTCATCCTGGTGATGTATTTTCTTTAAGAAACTCACAAAGCTGTTAAAGTCGAAGATATTGATGATGATTATGGGTGGATCATCCTTTAGTTCATCTTTACTTCCTTCAATGAGTATTTGATCAAACAACAACATCTCACACCACATTGGAGACAACGTTTCTTCCATGTACTGGGGAAGAATTAAAATAAAATAAAATCTGTCAATCATTCTGCATTTCAGTAACACTTATATAACATGAATCTAAAGCTCAGGAGGAATATGATAACAAATCCAAAATCACTTAGGAACTACAACAGGAATGTACAGTACCCTTGTACCCGGAGAAGGGTAAAAAAAAGTGACTGGTTGGTAGCTGCAAAAGGATGACAAATTGAATGTTAAAGCTCCACTGATTAACCTTAATCTTGTTTATGCAAACTTTACTGATGGAAATCATGGCAATACATCAGGCATTAGTAAATTAGTGGGGGAGGGGAGGGGGACAGTAGAACCACGTGGATAGATAGGCAGACAGAGCTGGGTAGGGGAGGGGAGGGAACCCAGATGAGGGAGAGGGTTGGGAAGGCAGGGCCAGGAGAAGGAACACAAGTGGATAGAGAGGCAGACAGAGTCGGTTGGGGGAAGATAATAAAGCTAGATAACAAAGTGGAAAGGTTGAACAAAGGGAGAGAGGAGATGGGTGGACCAGTAGGAGGGTGAAGGGAATGGCATTTACCAGCATCTGGAAAATTCAGTACTCATACAAATTTGGATAGTTTTCTTTGGTTTCAATGGGATGGATGCACTTGAATCCAAGGGGGACCAATATCCTTACGGGTAGGTTTGCTAGAGTTCATGGGAGTGGTTTAATCTAATATGGGAAGAGGATGGGAACCAGTATGATAGAGCTGAGGATGAGCCAGCAGGTTTACAAGTAGGTGATGGGTGTAATATCAATGTAAGGAAGGACAAGCCAATGAATGGGTACAAATGTAGATAGAGCAAAGAGTTAAATTGTACCACAGAGGCAAAATTCAAAAGGGTGAAGAAAGCAGGATTGAACGTGCTGTATTTAAATGAATGTAGCATTCGAAATAATCTGGAAGAACCTGTGGCGTAATTAGAAATTGGTCAGTATGACGTTGTGGGCATCACTGAGTTGTGGCTGCAAGAAGAGCCATAGTTGGGAGCTTAACATCAAAGGATATACTTTGTATCAAAAGGACAGATAGGAAGGCATAGGTGGTGGTGTGGCTCTGCTGGTAAGAGATGGAATTACATCTTTAGAAAGAGGTGCCATAGGGTCAGAGAATGTCAAATTTTTGTGGGTGGAGTTAAGAAATTGCAAGGGTAAAGAAAGAACATTATGGAAATCATAGATAGACCTCCAAATAGCAGCCAAGATGTGGGGTTGAGATTTCAAAGGGAGCTGGAAAGGGCATGTAATAAGGTTCATGGCACGTGTAATGGGGGATTTCAATATGCAAAGGGATTGGGAAAATCAGGTTGGTATCAGATCGCTAGACAGGGAATTTGTTGAATGGCTGCAAGATGGCTTTTTGTATAAGACCATAAGACATAGAAGCAGAATTAGGCCATTCAGCCCATTAAGTTTTCTGTGTCATTCCATCATGGCTGACACCGGATCCCACTCAACCCCACACACCCGCCTTCTCACCACATCCTTTGATGCCCTGACCGATCAGGAAACTACCAGCTTCCACCTTAAATATAACCACGGACTTGGCCTCCATGGCAGTGTGTGGCAGACCATTCCACAGATTTACTATTCTCTGGCTAAAAAAACTCTTCCTTACCTCTGTTCTGAAGGGTCACCCATCAGCTTTGAGGCTGTGCCCTCTAGTTCTGGATACCCCCATCATAGGAAACATCCTCTCCACATCCACCCCATCTAGTCCTTTCAACACTTGGTAGGTTTCAATGAGACACCCATGCATTCTTCTGAATTCCAGTGAGTACAGGCCCAAAGCTGCCAAAAAAATCCTCATATGTTAACTCCTTCATTCCTGGAATCATCCTTGTGAACATCCTCTGGACTCTCTCAAATGACAACACATCTTTTCTGAGATATTGGGCCCAAAACTGTTGACAATACTCCAAGTGCAGCCTGACTAGTGTCTTATAAAGGCTCAGCATTATCTCCTTGCTTTTATATTCTATTCCCCTTGAAATAACTGCCAACATTGTATTTGCCTTCTTGACCATGGACTCAACCTGTAAATTAACCTTCTGGGAGTCTTGCACAAGGATTCTTAAGTCTCCCTGCACCTCTGATGTTTGAACCTTCTGCCCATTTAGATAATAGTTCATGGCACCATGGGTGGCTCTGCGGCACAGCAGGGAAGGAAAAGGAGTGGGAGAGCTATAGTGATAGGGGATTTGGTTGTAAGGGGAATAGATAGGCGTTTCTGCGGCCGAAAATGAGACTCCAGGAGGGTATGCAAGGGTCAAGGATGTCTCTGAGCGGCTGCAGGACATTCTGGAGTGGGAGGGTGAACAGACAGCGGTCGTGGTGCGCATAGGTACCAACGATATAGTAAAAAACGGGATGAGGTCCTACAAGGTGAATTTAGGGAGTTAGGAGATAAACTAAAAAGTAGGACCACAAAGGTAATAATCCCTGCATTACTACCAGTGCCACGTGCTAGTCAGAGTAGAAGTAGGAGGATATATCAGATGAATATGTGGCTTGAAAAATGGTGCAAGGGGGAGGGATTCAAATTTCTGGGGCATTGGAACCAGTTCTGGAGGAGGTGGGACCGGTACAAACAGGACGGTCTGCACCTGGGCTGGACTGGAACCAATGTCCTAGGGGATATTTTATAGATATGTGAAAAGAAAAAGATTGGTTAAGACAAATGTAGGTCCCTTACAGTCAGAAACAGATGAATTGATCATGGGGAACAAGGACATGGCAGACCAATTGAATAATTACTTTGGTTCTGTCTTCACTAAGGGGGATATAAATAATCTTCCGGAAATAGTAGGGGACCGAGGGTCTAGTGAGATGGAGGAACTGAGGGAAATACATGTTAGTAGGGAAGTGGTGTTAGGTAAATTGAAGGGATTAAAGGCAGATAAATCCCCAGGGCAAGATGTTCTGCATCCCAGAGTGCTTAAGGAAGTAGCCCAAGAAATAGTGGATGCATTAGTGATAATCTTTCAAAACTCTTTAGATTCTGGACGAGTTCCTGAGCATTGAAGGGTGGCTAATGTAGCCCCACTTTTTAAAAAAAGGAGGGAGAGAAAAAAACGGAGAATTATAGACCGGTTAGCCTAACATCGGTGGTAGGGAAAATGCTAGAGTCAGTTATCAAAGATGTGATAACAGCACATTTGGAAAGCGGTGAAATCATCGGACAAAGTCAGCATGGATCTGTGAAAGGAAAATCATGTCTGACGAATCTCATAGAATTTTTTGAGGATGTAACTAGTAGAGTGGATAGGGGCGAACCAATGGATGTGGTATATTTGGATTTTCAAAAGGCTTTTGACAAGGTCCCACACAGGAGATTAGTGTGCAAACTTAAAGCACATGGTATTGGGTGTATGGTATTGATGTGGATAGAGAATTGGTTGGCAGACAGGAAGCAAAGAGTGGAAATAAACGGGACCTTTTCAGAATGGCAGGCAGTGACTAGTGGGGTACCGCAAGGCTCAGTGCTGGGACCCCAGTTGTTTACAATATATATTAATGACTTAGATGAGGGAATTAAATGCAGCATCTCCAAGTTTGCGGATGACACGAAGCTGGGCGGCAGTGTTAGCTGTGAGGAGGATGCTAAGAGGATGCAGGGTGACTTGGATAGGTTAGGCGAGTGGGCAAACTCATGGCAGATGCAATTTAATGTGGATAAATGTGAGGTTATCCACTTTGGTGGCAAAAACAGAAAAACAGATTATTATCTGAATGGTGGCCGATTAGGAAAAGGGGAGGTGCAATGAGACCTGGGTGGCATTGTACACCAGTAATTGAAAGTGGGCATGCAGGTACAGCAGGCGGTGAAAAAGGCAAATGGTATGCTGGCATTCATAGCAAGAGGATTTGAGTACAGGAGCAGGGAGGTACTACTGCGGTTGTACAAGGTCTTGGTGAGACCACACCTGGAGTATTGTGTGCAGTTTTGGTCCCCTAATCTGAGGAAAGACATTCTTGCCATAGAGGGAGTACAAAGAAGGTTCACCAGATTGATTCCTGGGATGGCAGGACTTTCATATGATGAAAGACTGGATTGACTAGGCTTATACTCTCTGGAGTTTAGAAGATTGAGGGGGAATCTTATTGAAACGTATAAAATTCTGAAGGGATTGGACAGGCTAGATGCAGGAAGATTGTTCCCGATGCTGGGGAAGTCCAGAATGAGGGGTCGCAGTTTAAGGATAAAGGGGAAGCCTTTTAGGACCGAGATGAGGAAAAACTTCTTCACACAAAGAGTGGTGAATCTGTGGAATTCTCTGCCACAGGAAACAGTTGAGGCCAGTTCATTGGCTATATTTAAGAGGGAGTTAGATATGGCCCTTGTGGCTAAAGGGATCAGGGGGTATGGAGAGAAGGCAGGTACAGGGTTTTGAGTTGGATGATCAGCCATGATCATACTGAATGGCAGTGCAGGCTCGAAGGGCCGAATGGTCTACTCCTGCACCTATTTTCTATGTTTCTATGATTCTTGAAAGATCATAACCAATGCATCCATTATGTCTTCAGCAACCTCTCTCAGGTTCTGGGGATGTAGTCCATCTGGTCCAGATGACTTATCCACCTTAAGACCTTTCAGTTTGCCGCACAATTTTTCTTTTCCATAGCAATGGCACTCACTCCTGCTCCCTGACACTCTCGGAACTCTGGCATACTGCTAGTATCTTCCACAGTGAAGACAGATGCAAAGTACCCAATAATTTCATCTGCCATTTATTTGTCCCACATTACTACCTCACCAGCATCATTTTTCAGCAGTCCAATATCAACTCTCACCTCCCTTTCACTCTTAAAAACTTTTAGTATCCTGCTTTATATTATTGGCTAGTCTGTCCTCATATTTCATCTTTTCTCTTCTTATAGCTTTTTTAGTTGTTTTTTGTTGGATTTCAAAAGCTTCCCAATCATCCAGCTTCCCACTCACTTTTGCTGCTTTATATTGCCTTTGCTTTTATGCAATCCTTAACTTCCTTTGTCAGCTATGGTTGCTTACTCCTACCATTTGAGACATCTGTGTCCTCAGTTGGACATATCTATCCTGCATCTTGTGAACTATTTACAGAAACTTTTGCCATCTCTGCTCTGCTGTCATCCCTGCCTGTATCCTCCTCCAATCCAGCTGGGCAAGCTCCTCTCTCATGCTTCTGTAATTCCCTT
The DNA here is from genome assembly GCF_030028105.1 of Mobula birostris. Lineage (NCBI taxonomy): Eukaryota > Metazoa > Chordata > Chondrichthyes > Myliobatiformes > Myliobatidae > Mobula > Mobula birostris. The sequence continues at coordinate 91,355,567 of NC_092371.1, read as the reverse complement.
TATTCGATTGAAATACTAATACATGTGAAATATGCTTCTCCCTCTCAAATTGCAGCATGAATTCAATCATTTTATGATCATTGTCTCCCAAGTGTTCCTTTATGCTACGCTCCTTAATAAGACCTGGGTTGTTACAGAACACCCAATCTAAGATAGCCTATGAGGTTGTGGACTCTGGCGTCAGTCATGATGAAATTTTGAAGCAGGCTAGATGGGCTGAATGGCCTAATTCTGCTCCTGTGTCTTATGCATGTCTGTGTTTTACAATTCTACCACCCCATCAGAGGTAAAGAATGGGTAGTTAGTCAGAGTCTTTTCCCAGGATCAAAATGTCAAATATAAGGGGGCATAAGTTTCTCCTTTTAATATATTTTCCCAAGAGGAGGAACATATTAAAAGGAGAAAGTTTAAATTCACTGCCAGAAATATATGAGATATGACAGATATTTAGACTTGCAGGGAACAGAGGGATAGGAATCATCCTGTACACAGGCTGATTGGATTAGTTTAATTTTGCAAAATCTTTGGTGCAGACAGTGTCATTGAGTGAGACACCATGGAACACAATGGGTCAAAATGGCTGTAAACTGCCTTGTACTGTAATATAATTATATTAGGACACAATGGCTTCCCATATAAAGACGGCGTGCCACGTGGAGCTCAGAATATCCTTTCCAGAATATGAAGGCCAATCATCTGCTTTTCCTACTGTAAAAAACTGTTTGTAAACTATTTTTACCATTCTTGTTACTGGACAAAAAGAGCCTAATCATGTTTGAGGATTAACAGGATCTCTTATCACTGCTGCTGCTAAGTTAAGAAAATTCACGACATATTCCAATGATATTAAACCCGACTCAGAATTATTGTTTGTCAGTGGCCTTCAAAAATACATCGAATCTTCATGTTCTAGGTTCAATCTCCATTTTCCCCAGACAGCACCTAGCAAGGATATTGCATCAATATGTCAAACTAGAAATGCACTGGACAGGGAGCAGGCATCTATTTCGAGCTTGCATCTCAAGGCACTTGCTCTTCCCTTTGTTCATTCTGAAATTAAGTTGCACTTCATCAACCCAGTATTTTCTTCATTTAATTTAAAAATAACCATTAAGTCCATATCAAGAGATTCCAAATCCTTCAGGTTTGGACATACATCAGTGAATTACAGTAATCAAGCACATTGAAACATTTCAAAAATTGCACTAATTACACAAAATATAAATGAACATTACATTGATTCAGGTTTCTTACTCTGGTTGATTGACACTGAGTTGAAAACACAACTCTTGCAAAGGGATCTGATAATCCAGTCTGGTCGGCTGCAAGCAATCCTCGGGCTTGGTACATGTGAGCGCGCAGCTGGAAATAAGTGTTGTCTGTCAGCAAGAAAAAGATATTCAGTCGCATAAAACAAAACAAAGTGCTTTGTACATCAGTCTCAAGCCCTGGCCCTGGAGAGGGTGTATAGGAAATTCACCAGTTTGTTGCCTAGATTACAGGAACTCAATTATGGAGAGAGATTGGACAGAGTGGGGTTGTTTTCCCTGAAGCGAAGGAGGCAGAGGGATGACCTGATAAGATAGGGCAGGTAGTCTTTTTCCAAGGGTGGGGTATTAAAAAAAGAGGGAATAGGTTTAAGATGAAGAGAAGGGGTTGTGACTGGCAGAAGAGTGGTTGGTATCTGGAACTCACTGCTGGAGGACATGGTGCAATCAGATACAATGACTATATTTCAGGCCTTTAGACAGACACTGAAATAGGCACGGTACAGAAGGATATGAACCTAATGCAAGCAATGGGACTTGAGTGTATAGGTAAAAGGGTTGGCACAGGGCCTATTTCTGTGCTGTACTTCTCAATGACACTTCACAGCAATACAAAATCTGACGCTTTGCAGCTCAGTCCTCGCAGAAGAACGGCACCGACTGTTCTATGACACTCTAATTATCCCAGCAATTCCTTGTGCCTTAATGAAAAAAATACCTTTGTAATCTCTAACTAACCCTACTTAATATTATACACTTAGTATTAAGTATGACAAAGAAAGATGTTGGGGTCATTAGTTCCTGGAATTGTACAGCACAAAAAGAGGCGTACTGTCTACAATAATCTCATTGGCACATAATATGACCGTACATTTCTTGCCCTTTTATGCATCTCTCTAAATGCCTCAAAGGTAGTGATTACACCACCTCCTATGGTAGCAGATTCCATATATCATCCACTCTCCTGCCCTCAGATCCTCTTTAAAACTCCTTTGCCTCACTTTAAACCTATGCTCTCTTGCTCTACCATATCTATGACTCTCATAACCTTAAATACTTCAATCAGGTCACTTCCTCAACCCTTTATTACACCGGGGAAACTAGCCCAACCTGTCGCTCTCTCACTCTCCACAGCTGAAGTCTTTCCAATCCAGACAACATCCTGAAGAATCTCGGAATAAAGGAGACTGCAGATTCTGGAACCTGGAGCAGCCAACAATCTGCTGGAGGAGTTCACCAGTTTGAGCACCATCTGAGAGGCAGAACCAGGCCTGATGCGGGGTTTCAACCTGAAATGTTGACAATTTCTTTCCTCCCTCAGATGCTGCTTTTCCCACGGAGTTTTTCCAGCAGATAATTTGTTAATCCTTTGCACTCGCTCTAGTAAAATCACATCCTTCACTGAGTTTCATTTGTTGATCCTATAGAACTGGGGTTCCCAACCTAGGGTGCACGAGCCCCTCGGTTAATGGTAAGGGTCCATGGCATAAAAAAGTTGGAAACTCTGCCACAGAATCACTTCTGCGCTCTCTTTTTGGACTGAATGGTCTGTTTCTAGGCAATACTAGTGAGGGAAGTTTACCCAAACACATTTCAGAAAATTCTTAAGATTACAGAAGTTAAAATCTCCCAACAATCAGTCCTGTACAAGTATTTTACACTGCAGATTTCTCTGCTGGTTTTCCCTGTTTATGACAGTCAAACAGTTCCTCACTGTTTGACACTCCTCAGTTTGGGTGGGACTGCCTGTCAATGCAAAAGATCAGTCCTGATCCCAAGCTGAATTAAAGGGGATCACAGACAAATCTACAGTAACAGTGAGCTTATTCCAATAGACAAAGCCCTCTGAAAGTGGCAAAGGTGCAACAAGACTGCTCCATTCGACAGTAAGCACATTCCAACCAGCACAGGTGCAGGGAGGCTGCACCATGACATCCTTGGTGGTGGAAGTCACCTCTGATGGAGTGAGCTTGGGCTTTGATACATTCAGCCAAAGGGAACTACAGATCTGTAGAGTCATAGACTCTATGAATCTGCAACTCCCTCAATTCACAGCGGCAGTCGAAAGTCCCTGCCTGTGATACAAAAGAGATGATTTGCCTAAATAATTAAGCTTACATTTTTCTCAGTTAATATGACAGTATGGCTTCAGCACATGAGTGGGTAATTGGCCCACTGATGCAGTACTGACTCTATACAAGGACAATCCATTAAACGGCTATTTGAATAGAAAGTGTAACTGTTTCCTTTCTATTAAACTCTCATAAGATGTGCACAGCAGCGGATGATATCCCAGCAATGGAGCTAACTAGGTCTAGATGTGTAACATGAACAGTCACTCCCAGGTTGCCATCTTTAAACATCTGCATCCACACCACCACCCACTCCTTCCTCCCTGTCCCAGGCACAATAAGCATTTTGTACTGTAGCTCACAGTCACTGTTGAGCTTGATAGGTGGAAGCATCCGTGGGCTCTCTTTTCTTGCCTCTTCATCATAGACTGGTAAATATTCCTTGGGCAGATGGCTCATGATGCTTTTAGTTGATTTTGTGACTCCCAACCACATGTAAATCTCCAGTTTAGCAAAAATCTCCCCAATAGGCGCACCTGGTGCCTAGTTAATAACAACAGAACATTTATCTATCAGAGAAGAACACTCTATTTTGATGTTATCAATTATTATTATTAAACCTAAAGCAAAATTCTGTAGATGTGACACTCTAAAATAAAACAGAAATTACAGGGGGTGTCAGGAAATGATCATCAGTAAGATTTCATACGCAGACTGATTGTCAATCTCCTTTGTTTGTGGGATACATTGGTCAGGACACCAAAATAACAGATAAAAGCTTAAAATGGGAATGGGCCTGAAACAAAATGTGTGTGCAGCTAAATCACAGAAATAATGGATGGAAAATCTAATCCATTCTGTACATATTACAGGTTTGTTATTTCTCCAGTGAATGGAAAATCACCTATTGGCTTTTCGAGCACTTATACCATGCTTTACATACAAAATTAAAAATTCCAGTCCCAACTTCAGAAGTAATGATGATGACAAAGAGAAAGTGTAACAGAAATAAGAATGAAACACAAGCAAAGGGAGGAAGTTGCTCTGGAGCCTTTTTGGACAATCATTGATCAGACTGAATCAAGAGGATAGACCTGATGCTGAGCTGTTTTACAATAGAACTCCTGCAGTAAGAACTCAGTCACATCCACCTCTGCTCTAAAGCAAATACTAGACAGAAGCTTCTGAAAAGTGATTTGCGAGCACGACAAGCGAACTCACAGACACTGCTCTCTATTAAAGGCCCCAAGAGTCATGGTGATCTAGTTGAGTTCTGGTCACCTTACATCCAAATGATAATAATCAATATTTAATGATCAATGTGCAAGCATACAGTTCACTCTTGACAGCAACGATGCTCTGTAATATTCTCAAAACATAATGCCTGTGGAAACTAAAGGTCAATGTGTATCAACTGACTTTTTTAAAACCAGTTTATCAAATATTAAATTAAAAGAAAACAAACTGAACCAAAACTAAACATTTCAAGTCATACGCATAGCCGTAGAGTCACGTCCAAAAAATGTGCAAAGTATAGCTGAACATTGTGCACAGCTCTACCAAGAGGGATTTCTCACAGGTCAGTGGCAGTTATTTAAAAAGGGAGCTTTGAGAGCATTTGTCCATTGTACGTGGCCTATCAGTGGCATCAACAGAGCTCTGTGAACTAAATAAAAGTACAGAAGGGATAAGTGGTGCAGCCATTGTCGGGAGTAGGCCAGTAGTGAGAGTAGAAGTGACAGGCTTTGGCTCAAAAGAGGCTTCGGCTCTGTGTAAAGTGTCTGTTAAGGTTTCCTTTTTATCTTTTTTCCCCTCTCTTACTGAACCATTTAAATGGATGTGGTGTGTTTTTCGTGCCAGATCTTGGAGAGCTGGGAAACCCAGTCTCTCAGGAAACCACATCTGCGTGAAGTGCATCCAGCTGCAGCTCCTTGAAGATCGTGTTAGGGATCTGGAGCAGCAGTTGGATGACCTTCGGCTTGTACGGGAGAGTGAGGAGATAATCGATCAGAGTTACAGGGAAGTGGTCACCCCGAAGTTGCAGGAGGCGAGTAGCTGGGTGACTGTCAGGAGAAATGGAAATGTGAATAGGCAGTTAGCGCAGAGCTCCCCTGTGGCCATTCCCCTCAAAAATACGTATACCGCTTTGGAAACATTTGTCAGGGATGACCTCCTGGGAGAATACCATGTGTGATTCTGTGGTTGTGAACGGGACACACGGATGGTATGTTGCCTCCCAGATGCCAGGTTCAGGGATGTCTCAGATCGCGTCCACAACATTTTGGAGAGGGAGGGGGAGCAGCCAGATATCTTGTTAAATATTGGTACCAATGACATAGGAAGGAAAAACAATGAGGTCCTGAAAAGAGAATTTAGAGAGCTCAGTAGAAAGCTGAGAAGCAGGACCTCCAGGGTAGTAATTTCTGAATTGCTGCCTGTGCAATGCGCCAGTGAGAGTAGAAAAAGGATGATTTGGCAGATAAATGTGTATTTGAGAAGTTGGTGCAGGGGGCAGGGCTTCAGGTTCTTGGATCATTGGGATCTCTTCTGGGGGAGGTATGACTTGTTCAAAAGAAACGGGTTGCACCAGAACATGAGGGAGACCAATATTCTCCCAGGCAGATCTGTTAGAGCGGTTGGGGAGGGTTTAAACTAACTTGGCAGGGGGTTGGGAACTGGAGTGAAGGGACTCAGGATAGGATGGATGGTTAAAAAGTAAAGATAGCGAGCAGTCAGATTGTCAGGAAGGGCAGGCAGGCGATGGGACTTAGTTGCAGCCAACAGGCTGAGTATCAAATCATTAGGGATGCAGAATCAGAAAAGATAGCAAATACGTTACTCAGTGTGTTGTATCTAAATGTGCGTAGTACAGAATAAGAAATAAGGTGGATGATCTTGTTGTAATATTACAGATTATCAGGAATGATGTTGTGGCCATCATTGAACTGTGGCTGAAGGATGGTTTCCAGTTGGGAGCTGAATGTCCAAGGTTACATGTTATATCGGAGGGATAGGAAGGTAGGCCGAGGGGGTAGTGTAGCTCTACTCGTAAAGAATGGCACCAAATCAGTAGAAAGATGTGACATAGAATCGTAAGATGTTGAATCCTTGTGGGTTGAGTTAAGAAACTGCAAGGGTAAAAGGACGTTGATGGCAGTTATATACAGGCCTCCCAACAGTGTCTGGGAGGTGGACTACAGGTTACAACAGGAAATAGAAAAGGCGAGTCAAAAGGACAATGATATGGTAATCATGGGAGATTTTAACATGCAGGTTGATTGGGAAAATCAGGTTGGTAATGGATTTCAAGAGGGTGAATTGAATGCCTAAGAGATAGCTTTTTAGAGCAGTTTGAGCCTACAAGGGGATCAGCTATTCTGGATTAGGTGTTATGTGACGAACCGGAAGTGATCAGAGAGCTTAAGGTAAAATACCCTAGAGGAACCAGTGATCACAATATGATTGTGTTCAACTTGAAATTTGACAGGGAGAAAGTAAAGTCTGATGCAGCAGTATTTTAGTGGAGTAAGGGAAATTACAGTGGTATGAGAGAGGAGCTGGCTGAAGTAAACTGGATGGAGCTGCTGGCAGGGATGTCAACACAGCAGCAATGGCGTGTGTTTCTGAGAAAAATGAGGGAGGAGCAGGACATGTGTATTCCAAAAATCAATACTCAAGTGGTAAAACAGTACAACCATGACTGACAAGGGAAGTCAAAGCTATTGTAAAAGCAAAAGAGAGGGCATACAACAAAGCAAAAATTAGTGGGAAGATAGAGAATTGGGAAGTTTTAAAAACCGACAGACAGCAACTAAAAAAAACATTAGAAGGGAAAAGATGAAATATGAAAGCAAGCTAGCAAATAATATCAAAGTGGATAGTAAAACTTTTTTCAAGTATGTTAAAAATAAAAGAGAAATGAGAGTGGATATAGGACTGCTAGAAAATGAGGCAGGAAAAATAATAACGGGAGACAAGGAGATGGCTGATAAACTAAATGAGTATTTTGTGACAGTCTACACTGTAGGAGACAGTAGCAGTATACCTGATGTTGTAGTGTGTGAAGGAAGATAAGTGGGTGCAGTTACTATTACAAGAGAGAAGATGCTCAAAAAGCTGAAAGACCTAAAGCTACATAAGTCACCTGGACCAGAGGAACTGCACCCTAGGGTTCTGAAAGAGGTAGCATTAGAGATTGTGGTGGCATTAGAAATGATCGTTCAAAAATCATTGGATTTACAATAGCATTGGAGAGGGATAGGAACAGGCACTTTAGGGAAACATTTAATTGTAGTAAGGGGAAATATGAGGCTATCAGGCAGGAACTTGGAAGCATAAATTGGAAACAGATGTTCTCAGGGCAACGTACGGAAAAATGTAGCAAATACTCAGGGGATATTTGCGTGGGGTCCTGAATAGGTATGTCCCAATGAGACATGGAAAGGATGGTAGGGTACAGGAACCGTGGTGTACAAAGCTGTTGTAAATCTAGTCAAGAAGAAAAGAAGAGCTTACCAGAAGTTCAAAAAACTAGGTAATGATAGGAATCTAGAAGATTATAAGGCTAGCAGGAAAGAGCTTAAGAATGAAATTAGGAGAGCCAGAAGGGGCCATGAGAAGGCCTTGGCTGACAGGATCAAGGAAAACCCCAAGGAATTCTACAAGTATGTGAAGAGCAAGAGGATAAGACGTGAGAGAATAGGATCAATCAAGTGTGACAGTGGAAAAGTGTGTATGGAATTGGAGGAAATAGTGGAGGTACTCAATGAATACTTTGCTTCAGTATTCGCTATGGAAAAGGACCTTCCCGATTGTAGGGATGACTTGCAGTGGACTGAAGAGGTTGAGAATGTAGATATTAAGGAAGAAGAAGTGCTGGAGCTTTTGGAAAGCGTCAAGTTGGATAAGTCACCGGGACTGGATGGGATGTACCCCAGACTACTGTGGGAAGCAAGGGAGGAGATTGCTGAACCTCTGGCAATGATCTTTGCATCATCAATGAGGACAGGAGAGGTTCCGGAGGATTGGAGGTTTGTGGATGTTGTTCTTGTATTCAAGAAAGGGAGTAGGGATAGCCCAGGAAATTATAGGCAAGTGAGTCTTCAGTGGTTGGCAAGTTGATGGAGAAGATCCTAAGAGGCAGGATTTATGAACATTTGGGGAGGCATAATATGATTAGGAATAGTCAGCATGGTTTTGGCAAAGGCAGGTTGTGCCTTACAAGCCTGATTGAATTTTTTAAGGATGTGACTAAACACATTGATGAAGGTAGAGCAGTAGGTGTAGTGTATATGGATTTCAGCAAGGCATTTGATAAGGTACCCCATGCAAGGTTTATTGAGAAAATATGGAGGCATGGGATCCAAGGGGACATTGCTTTGTGGATCCAGAACTGGCTTGCCCACAGAAGGCAAAGAGTGCTTGTAGATGGGTCATATTCTGCATGGAGGCCGGTGATCAGTGGTGTGCCTCAGGGATCTCTTCTGGGACTCCCTACTGTTCGTGATTTTTATAAATGACCTGGATGAGGAAGTGGAGGAATGGGTTAGTAAATTTGCTGATGACACAAAGGTTGGAGGTGTTGTGGATAGTGTGGAGGGCTGTCAGAGGTTACAGCTGGACATTGATAGGATGCAAAACTGGGCTGAAAAGTGGCAGATGGAGTTCAACCCAGACAGGTGTGAGGTGGTTAACTTCGGTAGGTCAAGTATGACGGCAGAATATAGCATTAATGGTAAGACTCTTGGCAGTGTGGAGGATCAGAGGGTTCTTGGGGTCCAAGTCCATAGGACGCTCAAAGCAGCTACGCAGGTTGACTCTGGGGTTAAGAAGGCATATGGTGCATTGGCCTTCATCAATCGTGGGATTGAGTTTAAGAGCCAAGAGGTAATGTTACAGCTACATAGGACCCTGGTCAGACCCCGCTTGGAGTACTGTGTTCAATTCTGGTCACCTCACTACAGGAAGGACATGGAAACCATAGAAAGCGTGCAGAGGAGATTTACAAGGATGTTGCCTGGATTGGGGAGCATGCCTTATGAGAATAGGTTGAGTGAACTCAGCCTTTTCCTTCTTGGGGCGACGGAGGATGAGTGGTGACCTGATAGAGGTGTACAAGATAATGGGAGTTATTGATCATGTGGATAGTCAGAGGCTTTTCCCCAGGGTTGAAATGGCTAGCACGAGAGGGCACAGTTTTAAGGTGCTTGGAAGTAGGTACAGAGGAGATGTCAGGGGTATGTTTTTTATGCAGAGAGTCATGAGTGCGTGAAATGGGCTGCCCACCACGGTGGTGGAGGCAGAAACGATAGGGTGTTTTAATAGAGTCCTGGATGGATACATGGAGCTTAGAAAAATAGAGGGCTATGGGTAAAGCCTAGGTAGTTCTAAGGTAGGAACATGTTTGGCACAGCTTTGTGGGCTGAAGGGCCGGTATTGTGCTGTATATTTTTTTATGTTTCTATGTTTCTATGACTCTAGCATGGCGCCAGAGTACTGGAAAATTGCAAATGTTACTCCACTCTTTAAGAAAGGAGGAAGGATGTTTGGACGGTTAGAAGGCCTTTGACAAGATGCCACACATGAGGCTGCTTACCAAGTTAAGAGCCCATGGTATTACAGAAAAGTTACTAACATGGTTAGAGCACTGGCTGATTGGCAGGAGGCACCAAGTGGGAATAACAGGATCCTTTCCTGGTTGGCTGCCAGTGACTAGTGGTGTTCCGCAGGGGTCTGTGTTGGAACCACTTCTTTCTATGCTGTATATAAATGATTTAGTTGATGGAATAGATGGTTTTGTTACCAAGTTTGCAGATGACATGAAGATTGGTGGAGGGGCAGGTTGTGTTAAGGGAACAGGTAGGATGCAGAAGGACTTAGACAGATTAGGAGAATGAACAAGAAAGTGGCAAATGAAATACAATGTTGGAAAATGCATAGTCATGCACTTTGATCGTAGAAATAAATGTGTGGACTATTTTCTAAACATGGAGAAAATCCAGGAATCTTTGATGCAGAGAGACTTGGGAGTCCTTGTGCGAAACTCCCTGAAGGTTAACTTGTAGGTTAAGTCAGTGGTGAGGAAGACAAATATCATGTTAGCATTCGTTTCAAGAGGTCTAGAATACGAGAGCAAGGATGTGATGCTGAGGCTTTGTAAGGCACTGGTGAGGCCTCACCCTGAGTATTGTGATCACTTTTGGGCCCCTCATCTTAGAAAAGATGTGCTGGCACTGGAGAGTGTCCAAAGGAGTTTCACAAGGTTGATTCCAAGAATGAAAGTGTTATCATATGAGGAACGTTTGATGGCTCTGGGTCTGTACTTGTTGAAATTTAGAAGGATGAGGAGGTATTCTATTGAAACCTTTCGTATATTGAAAGCTTAGACAGAGTAGATGTGGAAAGGATGTTTCCCACGCTGGGAGAGTCTAGGACAAGAGGGCACAGCCTCAGGATAGAGGGGTGCCCTTTCAAGACAGAAATGCGGAGAAATTTCTTTCGACAAAGGGTGGTGAATTTGTGGAATTTGTTGCCACATGCAGCTGTGGAGGCCAGGTCGTTGGGTGCAGTTAAGGCAGAAAATGATAGGTTCTTGATTGGACATGGCATCAAAGGTTAAGAGGAGAAGGCCAGCAACTGGGGTTGAGGAGGAGATAAAAAAAAAAGGATCATCCATGGTTGAATGGCGGAGCAGACTCAATGGGCCAGATGGCCTAATTCTGCTCCTATATCTTATGGTCTTATGGTCTACAATGGAATGACACACTGAAATGGAAGGAAATATACATTATTTACTGAAACAACTGACATAAATTGTCAACAATTGTCAACAGGGAGGCCTCACCACAAATATATTTTTAATTATCTTAATCAACTAATTGGAATTTGTTTTATTTTCAATACCTTTCTATTGCCTTTCACATTCTTCTCTGAACAACTGATCTTTTGGACTTCTTTTAGGTATGACTTGGTTGAAGTGAAGGATCTAAGTCCAAAGTCTGTCCATGGCCCACACCCCAATGACCCAAAGCTGGTACGTTCATGACCCAAAACCCATACCCCAATGACCCAAAGCCTGTACCCCAATGACCCAATGACTCAAAGCCGGTACATTCATGCCTGTACCCTCATCACCCCAAGCCCATGCCATCGACCCAAAGCCCATGCCCTCATTACCCAAAGCCCGTACCCCAATGACACAAAGCCAGTACGTTCATGACCCAAAGCCCGTACCCTCATCACCCAAAGCCCATACCGTCGACCCAAAGCCCATACCCTCATTACCCAAAGCCCATGCCGTCGACCCAAAGCCCATACCCTCATTACCCAAAGCCCATGCCGTCGACCCAAAGCCCATACCCTCATTACCCAAAGCCTGTACCCCAATGACCCAAAGCCCGTACCCCAGTGACCCAAAGCCCGTACCCCAATGACCCAAAGCCTGTACCCCAATGACCCAAAGCCCATACCCTCATCACCCAAAGCCCATACCCCAACGACCCAAAACCCATACCCCAATGACCCAAAGCCTGTACCCCAATGACCCAATGACTCAAAGCCGGTACATTCATGCCTGTACCCTCATCACCCCAAGCCCATGCCATCGACCCAAAGCCCATGCCCTCATTACCCAAAGCCCATACCCCAATGACACAAAGCCCGTACCCCAATGACCCAAAGCCAGTACGTTCATGACCCAAAGCCCGTACCCTCATCACCCAAAGCCCATGCCGTCGACCCAAAGCCCATACCCTCATCACCCAAAGCCCATGCCGTCGACCCAAAGCCCATACCCTCATCACCCAAAGCCCATGCCGTCGACCCAAAGCCCATACCCTCATCACCCAAAGCCCGTACCCCAATGACACAAAGCCTGTACCCTCATCACCCAAAGCCCATACCGTCGACCCAAAGCCCATACCCTCATTACCCAAAGCCCATGCCGTCGACCCAAAGCCCATACCCTCATTACCCAAAGCCTGTACCTCAATGACCCAAAGCCCACACCCCAATGACCCAAAGCCCGTACCCCAGTGACCCAAAGCCCGTACCCCAATGACCCAAAGCCTGTACCCCAATGACCCAAAGCCCATACCCTCATCACCCAAAGCCCATACCCCAACGACCCAAAACCCATACCCCAATGACCCAAAGCCCGCACCCCAGTGACCCAAAGTCCGTATCCTCATCACTCAAAGCCCATACCCTCATCACCCAAAGCCCATACCCCAACAACCCAAAGCCCACACCCCAATGACCCAAAGCCCGTACCCCAGTGACCCAAAGCCCGCACCCCAATGACCCAAAACCCGTACCTTCATCACTCAAAGCCCGTACCCTCGACCCAAAGCCCATACCCTCATTACCCAAAGCCCATACCCTTGAGCCAAAGCCTATACCCTCATTACCCAAACCCATACCTTCATGACCCAAACCTGTACCTTCATGAATAAAAGCCCATACCCTCATTACCCAAAGCCTGTACCCTCATTACACTAGGCCTGAACCCTGATGACCCAAAGCCCATTCCCTCATTGCCCAAAGCCCGTACCCTGATGACCTGAAGTCTGTACCCTCATGACCCATGGCCCATACCCTCATTGCCCAAAGCCCATGCCCTCATGACCTCAAAGCCTGTACCCTCATGAATCAAAGCCTGTACCCTCATGACCCAAAGCCCGGACCCCCATGACGGAAAGCCCGTACCCTCATGACAGAAAGCCCGTACCCTCATGACGCAAAGTCTGTACCAGGCATAACCCAAAGATTGTGCCCTGACCGAAAGTCCGTACCCTTATTACCACAAACTGCAGACCCTCATTACCCAAAGCCTGAACCCACATTACCCAGTGCCTGTACACTAATGACCCAAGGCCTGTGCTCTCATACCCAAAGCCCATACCATCATTACCCAAAGCCCATACCATCATGACACAAAAGCCCGTACCCTCATGACCCATAGCCTCTACCCTCATGACCCAAAGCCCGTACTCTCAAGTTCCAAAGCCCAAACACGGCATGACCTAAAGACTGTACCCTCATGACCCAAACTCCATGCCCTCATGACCTAAAGAATGTACCCTTATTACCCCAAAGTGAAAAACCCTCATTACCCAAAACCTGTACCCTCATGACCCAAAGCTGAACCCTCATGACCAAAAGCCCGTACCTTTTTTTTACCTCAAAGTGCATTCCCTCATTATCCAAATCCTGAACCCTCATTACCCAAAGCCCGTACCTTCATGCTCCAAAGCCCATACTTTCATGACTCAAAGTCCTTACCCTCATGATCCATAGCCCATACCTTCATGACTCAAAGTCCTTATCCTCATGACCCAAAGCTGTACCCTCATGACCCAAAGCCGGAACCCTCATGACCCAAAGCCTGAACTCTCATGACCCAAAGCCTGAACCCTCATGACCCAAAGTCCTTACCTCATTATCCAAAGCCCGTACCTTCATGATCCATCGCTTGTACCCTCATAACCCAAAGCCTGAACCCTCATGACTCAAAGCCCGTACCCTCATGACCCAAAGCCTATACACGTCATGTCCAACAGCCTGTACTTTCATGACCCAAACACTCTGAAACAAATTAAGTGATACGAAGGAACTGGTGAATTATCTGCTCATGCAGACACAAAAACAATTTGCAGATTTCTCATGGTCTCCAGGGAAACACTGATCAGCAGGTGGCAGGGCTCTTTTGGAAACTAACTGAAACACAGTGTTTCATGAGGCAGCATTGCCATCTACTGACTGGTGAAAGGATGGTGTCCTTACCTTCATAATGATGGATTGAATTTTCCCACAGTCTTTTCCATTTTCTTCTTCCACAACTGAGTAAAGAACCTGTCGTGCAGGGACACGAGCAACTGCCACACGCTTCCCGTTGCTCAGCATCCAGATAAAGATGTCCGGAATAGGTGTTTGAGGCTGAGAGAAAATACAAGCAATATACCCTGAATTCTTCAGAAATTTTTTAATGAAGAATTATTTTGTCAGTGGGCATCACTGAGTCGTGGCTGAAAGAAGGTCATAGTTGGGATTTTAGCATCAAAGGATGTACCTTGTATTGAAAGGACAGGCAGGAAGGCATAGACGATGGTATGGCTCTATTTCTAAGAGATAGAATTACATCTTTAGAAAGGGGAGACATTGGGTCAGAGAATGTTGAATCTTTGTGGATAGAGTTAAGAAACTGCAAGGGTAATAAACCATTATGGGAATCATATATAGGCCAAGATGTTGGGTTGAGATTGCAAAGGGAGCTGGAAAGGGCGTGTAATAAGGGTAATGTCACAATTGTAATTCTGGTCTTCAATATGCAAGGGGATTGGGAAAAGCAGGTTGGTGTCAGGATGCGAGAGATGGAATTTGTTAAATGCCTACGAGGTGGCCTTTTAGAGCAGCTTGTGCTTAAGCCTACTCGGGGAAAGGCTATCTTAGATTGGGTGTTGGGTAATAACCCAGATCTTATTAAGGAGCTTAACGTAAAGGAGTCCTTAGGAGGCAGTGATCATAATACGATGGAATTCTTACTGCAATTTGAGAGGGAGAAGCACAACTCACATGTATCAGTATTACAAGGGAAGAAAAGGAATTAAGGCATAAGAAAGGAACTTTCACAGGTGGATTGGAGGGGATACTGGCACTGATGACATCAAGCAGAGATGGCTGAAGTTGCTGGGAATAGTTCACAAAGTGCAGGATAAATATGTCCCACAGAAGAAGTTCTCAAATGGCAGGGCAAGGCAACCATGCCTGACAAGGGAAATTAAAGACTACATAATGAGGTGCTACATTTTGGTAGGACTAATCAAAATAGGACATACGTGGTAAATGGTAGGGCATTGAAGAATGCAGTAGGACAGAGGGTTCTAGGAATAATGGTGCATAGTTCCCTGAAGGTGGAATCTCATGTGGATAGGGTGGTGGAGAAAGCTTTTGGTATGCTGGCCTTTATAAATCAGAGCATTGAGTATAGGAGTTGGGATGTAATGTTGAAATTATACAAGGCATCGGTGAGGCCAAATTTAGAGTATTGTGTACAGTTTTGGTCCCCGAATTATAGAAAAGATGTCTTCAAAATAGAGTACAGAGAAGGTTTTCTAGAATGTTACCTGGGTTTCTTCACCTAAGTTACAGAGAAAGGTTGAACAAGTTGGGTCTTTA
This sequence comes from Mobula birostris, assembly GCF_030028105.1. Classification (NCBI taxonomy): domain Eukaryota; kingdom Metazoa; phylum Chordata; class Chondrichthyes; order Myliobatiformes; family Myliobatidae; genus Mobula; species Mobula birostris. The sequence goes on along the minus strand of NC_092371.1, from coordinate 91,340,053 downwards.
TTCTTTGGAATGTAGAAGGTTGAGGGGGGGACTTGATAGAGGAATTTAAAATTATAAGGGGGATAGATAGAGTTGATGTGGGTAGGCTTTTTCCATTGAGAGTGGGGGAGATTCAAACAAGAGGACAGGAGTTGAGGGTTAAAGGGCAAAAGTTTAGGAGTAACATGAGGGGGAACTTCTTTACTCAGAGAGTGGTAGCTGTGTGGAACGAGATTCCAGTAGAAGTTGTTGAGGCAGGTTCGATTTTATCATTTAAGAAAAAAAATGGATAGGTATATGGACAGGAAAGGAATGGAGGGTTATGGGCTGAATGCAGGTCGGTGGGACTAGGTGAGAGTAAGAGTTCGGCACGGACTAGAAGGGCCGAGATGGTCTGTTTCCGTGCTGTAATTGTTATATGGTTATATGGTTATATGGTTATAAAAGACAAGGAAAATGGCATGTAATGTAGCAAAAGTGAGTGGGAAGTTGGATGACAGAGAAGCTTTTAAAATCCAACAAAGAGCAACTAAAAAAGCAATAAGAAGAGAAAAGATTAAATATGAGGGCAAACCAGCCGATAATCTAAAGCAGGATACTGAAAGTTTTTTTCAGTTTTCTAATGAGTAAAAGGGAGGTGATAGTTGATATTGGACCACTGAAAATGATGCTGACGCAAAGGGGACAAAGAAATGGCAGATGAACTTAATAAGTACTTTGCTTCAGCCTTTACTGTGGAATGCATAAGCTGTATGCCAGAGGTCCATGAATGTTAGGGAGCAGGCGTGAGTACCATTGATATTACAAAGGAAAAAGCGCTTGGCAAACTCAAAGGTGGGTAGGTGACCTGGACCAGATTCCTGAAAGAGCTTGCTAAAGAGATAATGGATGCATTGGTCATGATCTAGCAAGAATCATTTGATTCTGGCATGGTTCCTGAAGACTGGAAAATTGCAGATGTCACTCTACCCTTTAAGGAGGGAGGAAGACAAAAGAGTGGAAATTATAGGCCAGTTAGCCTAACCTCAGTGGTTGGGAAAATGTTGGAGTCCATTATTAAGGACAAGGTTTTGGGGTACTGGGAGACTAATGATAAAATAAGTCAAAGTCAGCATGATTTCTATGAAGAAATTGTGCAGATGCTGAAAATACAGAGGAACACAAACAAAATGCTAGAGGAACTCAGCAGTTCAGGCAGCCTTAAGGAGAAACATAGAAAACCTACAACACGATACAGGCCCCGCGGCCCACAAAGCTGTGCTGAACATGTCCTTACTTAGGGTTACCCATAGCCCTCTATTTTTTTGAGCTCTATGTACTTGTCCAGCAGTCTCATAAAAGACACTATCGTATCTACCTCCACCATCGTCGCAGGCAGCCCATTCAATGCACTCACCACTCTCTGCATAAAAAAATTTGCCCCTGACATGTCCTCTGTACCTACTTCCAAGCACCTTAAAACTGTGCCCTCTCATGCCAGCCATTTCAGCCCTGGGAAAAAGCCTCTGACTATCCACACCATCAATGCCTCTCATCATCTTAGCCACCTCAATCAGGTCACCTCTCATTCTCCGTTGGTCCAAGGAAAAAAGGTCAAGCTCACTCAACCTATTCTCATAAGGCATGCTCCCCAATATAGGCAACATCCTTGTAAATCTCCTCTGCACCCTTTCTATGGTTTCCACATCCTTCCTATAGTGAGGTGACCAGAACTGAGCACAGTACTCCAAGTGGGGTCTGACCAGGGTCTTATATAGCTGCAACATTACCTCCCGTCTCCTAAACTCAATCCCATGTTTGATGAAGGCCAATGCACCGTAAGCTTTCTTAACCACAGAGTCAACCTACGCAGCAGCTTTGAGTGTCCTGTGGACCCGGACCCCAAGATCCCTCTGATCCTCCACACTGCCAAGTCTTACCATTAATATTATATTCTGCCATCATATTTGACACACCAAAATGAACCACCTCACATTTATCTGGGTTGAATTCCATCTGCCACTTCTCAGCCCAGTTTTGCATCCTATCGATGTCCAGTCACAACACCCTCAATCTTTGTATCATCAGCAAATTTACTAACCCATCCCTCCACTTCCTCATCCAGGTCATTTATAAAAAGCACGAAGAGTGGGGTCCAAGAACAGTTCCCTGTTCCCTCCATGCAGAATATGACCTGTCTGCAACCACTCTTTGCCTTCTGTGGGCAACCCAGTTCTGGATCCACAAAGCAATGTCCCTTTGGATCCCATGCCTCCATATTTTCTCAATAAGCCTTGCATGGGGTATCTTGTCAAATGCCTTGCTGAAATCCATATGCATTACAAAGAAAAGATAAACAGTGAACAGTTCGAGCCAACACCCTTCATCAGGATGGTGGGAATAATTATTTCTTTTCTTTGTGACTAAGTTTTTCTGAGCCTGTCACTATATTGTGCTATGTTCTATGTGCTGAGTGCAGTGTGCTGTTGTGTTTTGCGCCTTGCCCCTGGAGGAATTCTGATTCATTTGCCTATATTCACATATGTCTGAACGTTAATTAAACCAACTTAAATGTATCAACTCATATACTCAGTGCCCTAACTGATAAAAGCCAACATGCTAAGTGCCTTCCATACCACGCTGCCTATCTGTGATGCTGCTTTCAATGAACTATGCACATACTCCCAGATCCCTCTGTTTCATCACACTCCCTCATGCCCTAGACACATATTCTGCTTTGACTTTCTAAAATGCATCACTTCATACTTATCTGTATTCCACTCTTTGGCCCACTTCCCTAATTGATCAAGAACCCCCTGTAACGAATAACAATGCTCCCAACACCAGCCTGTACAGCCTATCACTAGTCATCAGCCTCCATTCTGAGAAACAGCCTTCATAAGAACATAAGACATAGGAGCAGAAATTGGCCATTTGGCCTATCGAGTCTGCTCCACCATTCAATCATGGCTGATCCTTTTTTTTCTCCTTCCTAACCTCATTTTCCAGCCCTCTCCCATAACCTTTGATGCCATGTCCAATCAAGATCCTATCAATTTCTGCCTCAAATACACCCAACGACCTGGCCTCCACAGCTGCATGTGGCAACAAATTCCACAAGCTCACCACCCTCTGGATAAAGAAACTTCTCCACATCTCTGTTTTGAATGGATACTCCTTTATCCTGAGGCTATGTCCTTTTGTCCTAGATTCTCCCATCCTTTCCACATCTACTCTGTCTAGGCATTTCAACAATTGAACGGTTTCATGAGATCTCCTTTCATCCTTCTGAATTCCAGCAAGTACAGACCCAGAGCCATCAAACGTTCCTCGTATGATAACCCTTTCATTCCTGGAATCATCCTAGCGAACCTCCTATGGATCCTCTCCAATGCCAGCACATCTTTTCTAAGATGAGAGGCCTAAAACTGTTCACAATACTCAAGGTGAGGTCTCACCAGTGTCTTATAAAGCCATCACATCCCTGCTCTTGTATTCTAGACCTCTTGAAATGAATGCTAACATTGTATTTGCCTTCCTCACCAATGATTCAGCCTGCAAGTTAACCTTTAGGGTGTTCTGCACAAGGACTACCAAGTCTCTTTGTACCTCAGATTTTGGGATTTTCTCCTCGTTTAGAAAATAGTCAGCACATTTATTTCTACTACCAAAGTGCATGACCATGCATTTTCCAACATTGTATTTCATTTGTCACTTTCTTGCCCATTCTCCTAATCTGTCTAAGTCCTTCTGCATCCTACCTGTTCCCTTAACACTACCTGCCCCTCCACCAATTTTCGTATCATCTGCAACTTGGCAACAAGGCCATCTATTTCATCATCTAAATCATTTTTATATAGCATAAAAAGAAGTGGTCCCAACACTGACCCCTGCGGAACACCACTAGTCACTGGCAGCCAACCAGAAAAGGATCTTTTTATTCCTACTTGCTGCCTCCTACCAATCAACCAATGCTCTAACCATGTTAGTAACTTTCCTGTAATACCATGGGCTCTTAACTTGGTAAGCAGCCTCATGTGTGGCACCTTGTCAAAAGCCTTCTGAAAGTCCAAATATACAATATCCACAGTATCCCTTGTATCTAGCTAACTTGTAATCTCTTCATAGAATTCCAACAGGTTCATCAGGCAGGATTTTCCCTGAAGGAAACCATACTGACTTTGTACTATCTTATTCTGTGTCACAAGTACTCCATCAGCTCATCCTTAACAATTGACTCAAACATCCTCCCAACCACCGAGGTCAGGCTAACTGGTCTATAATTTCCTTTCTGCTGGCTTCCTCCTTTCTTAAAGAACGGAGGGACATTTGCAATTTTCCGATCCTCTGGCACTATAACAGAGTCCAATGATTTTTGAAAGATCATTTCTAATGCCACCACAATCTCTAACGTTACCTCTTTCAGAACCCTAGGGTGCAGTTCGTCTAGTCCAGGTGACTTATTCAGCTTTTTGACCATCTTCACCCTTGTAATAGTAATTGCACTCAAACCTTTCAACATCTGCCACACTGCCAGTGTCTTCCACAGTGAAGATATGCAAAATACTCATTTAGTTCATCATCCATCTCCTTGTCTCCCTTTATTATTTTTCCTGCCCCATTTTCTAGCGGTCCTATATCCACTGTCATTTCTCTTTTATTTTAACATACTTGAAAAAGTTTTTACTATCCACTTCGATATTATTTGCTGGCTTACTTTCATATTTCATCTTTTCCCTTCTAATGATTCTTTTACTTGCTCTCTGTAGGTTTTTAAAAACTTCCCAATCCTCTATCATCCCACTTAAGTATTGCTCTGTTGTCTGCCCTCCCTCTTGTTTTCACATTAGCTTTGACTTCCCTTGTCAGCCACAGTTGTACTATTTTGCCATTTGAGTATTTCTTTGTTTTTGGAACACCATCTATTCTCTCCTTTCTCATTTTCCCCAGAAACACATGCCATTGCTGCTCTGCTGACATCCCTGCCAGCAGCCTCGTCTCTCAAATTCCACTGTAATTTCCCTTACTCCACTGAAATACTGGTACATCAGACTTTACTTTCTCCCTATCAGATTTCAAGTTGAACTCAATCATATCGTGATCACTGGTTTCTAAGGGTTCTTTTACCTTAAGCTCCCTAATTGGCTCCCGTTCATTACATAACACCCAATCCAGTATAGCTGATCCCCTAGTAGGCTCAACAACAAACTGCTCTGAAAAGCCTACCTCTTAAATATTCAAAAAACTCACTCTCTTGAGATCCATTACCAACCTGATTTTCCCAATCGACTTGCATGTTAAAATCTGCCATTATTATCATAACATTGCCCTTTTGACTCGCCGTTTCTATTTCCCATTGTAATTTGTGGTCCACCTCCCAGCCACAGTAGGGAGGCCTGTATATAACTGACATCAGGGTTCTTTTACCCTGGCAGTTTCTTAACTCAACCCACAAGGATTCAACATCTTCCAATCCTATGTCACATTTTTCTATAGATTTGATGCCATTCTTTACCAGTAGAGCCACACCTCCCCCTCTGCCTACCTTCCTGTCCCCCCGATACAATGAGTAACCTTGGACATTCAGCTCGTAGCTACAACCATCCTTCAGCCACGATTCAGTTATGGCCACAACATCATAACTGAGCATCTATAATAGTGCAACAAGATCATCCACCTTATTTTTTATACTCCATGCATTGAGATACAACACCTTGAGTACTGTACTCACCCACCACCCTCTTCTTCCTTCCTCTGAGCCAATTTCAGGTGAGTCTGTTGGTGTGGCCTCCTGTATAATCAGTGATACCTGACGCAGATTGGGAGACTGCTTCACCGAGCACTTACGCTCCAACCGCCAGGAAAATGAGATCTCACAGTGGCAACCCATTTTAATTCCACTTCCCACTCCTCTTCTGACATGTCAGTCCATTGCCTCCTCTACTGTCATAATGGAGCCAGACTCAGTTTGGAGGAGCAACTCCTATATTCCGTCTGGGTAGCCTCCAACCTGATGGTACAAACATTGGTTTCTCAAACTTCCAATATTTCCACCCCGTCACCATTCCCCATTCCCATTTCCTTCTCTCACCTTATCTCTTTACCTGCCCATCACCTCCCTCTGGTGCTCCTCCCCTTTTTTCATTCTTCCATGGATCTCTGCCCTCACCTATCAGATTCCCCCTTTTCCAGCCCTCTATTTTCTTCACCAATCAACTTTTCAACTCTTTACTTCACCCCTCCCTCCCTCCCAGTTTCACCTATCACTTTGTGGTTCTTCCGCCCCTTCCCCCAATTTCTGATTTTGACTCCTCATCTTTTTTTCTCCAGTAGATGAAGGGTCTCGGCCCGAAATGTTGACTGTACTTTTTTCCATAGATTCTGCCTGGCCTGCTGAGTTCCTCCAGCATTGTGTGTGTGTGTGTGTGTGTGTGTGTGTGTGTGTGTGTGTTGCTGCAATTTTAGTCCATTTTGTTTCTGGTATTTTGAATTTTCATTCTTTGATTTTTCAATATTATCAAAACTATTTTTGTTCATTTATAACTTAACAAACAGTTTGTATTATGAACAGTCCTCAGGAACAGAGAGACTGCCAATGTAAATGCTCAAGGATTTTCTAGTTCATAAATTTCTCAACAAAGTCAGGAAGATTCAAACCAATCTCACCTCCTCCACTTGTTTTTTGAATTTCTCCATTAGTTTCTGTACTTCATTCAGCCTCTCCGTTAAATTTTTCCTCTTCTGTTTCATAATTTTTAGCGCCTGTTTCGCATGACTAATCTAGAAAAAGTAAAATAACATTCCCTGTATCAAAAGCAGCATATCTGCAGCACAGCAAAACCTTTCACAAGATATCTTCAAACATTTTTCTTTTGGTACTCCAAACAAATATCAAAATTATTTGGTCATCTGTGGAAAGGGTGAATGAGTTTAACATTTCAGATCAAACCCTCTCCATCAGAACTGGGCAAGTGAGAAAACATCAATTACAAGTTTCTGAGAGTTTGGTGGAAAGGATGGATAGACAAAGGTATTTCTCTGATAGGCAATCAAAGGTTGCCAGATTCCAATGTCCATAGAGCCATGCAGTTATACTGATGAGAGAGATTAGCTCATGGTTCCCAATACCCAGCTCAGCAACCCATGATCCTTGCTGCGCATGCACTGCACCCAGCTGTTCACACTCTGCTTCCCTCCCTTTGACAAGCTTTTTTGTCGTAGCTGTACAACATGTTAATGTTGTTCCCTTGCCCCTTTTCCTAGTCAAGTATATCGAGGAGCCCAGGACGTACATCAGCAGGGAGCCCTGAGCATTAACTTTATACATACTGTTGTTCAAGACTCAAGGGCCTGAATAGAAAGGTACAGTGAGAAGTATTGCTCTTATCTGTTCCACCAGGTCAGTGATAAACTCCCAGATTGAAACAGGCAGCATTCACCCACTTACAACATTACACTTCAAGGTTTTAATTCGACATCTGTCCAGTGTGTTGGGACGATTCATGGTTTTCTTTTCAGCATAAATGTGATATTGTCTAGGACAGAAAAACAGCACATAAACAATCTGTTGTCATACAATGTACAGACCCTTGGCAACAATAAGCAAACAAGGCACTTAGCAAGTACCTAACTGAAACATCTTGAAGTTAGTGCATGGCATTTTTTTCATTTTCTTTCTTATAAAATCATAGAACATTGATCATTACATCACAGCACAGGTGTTTTGGCACACAATGTTGTGCTGACCCTTTAACCTAGTCTAAGATCAATCTAATTCATCGCTTCTACATAACTGTCCATTTTTCAATCATCCATATGCCTTACAAGAGTATCTATAATGTTGCTACCATCACCCTGGCAGAACGTTCCAGATGCCCACAGAGCCTATCAAACCTTTCCCATTTCACTTTATACCTATGTCCTCTAGTTTTTGATTTTCTAAGCCTGAGTAAATAAAGACTGCATTTTCAACCTATCTGCATCCCTCATAATTTTATACCACACTACCTTCATCATTGTTCAAAAAAAATTGTCAAATTAGTGGGACAAGATTTCCCATGAACAAACCATCCTGATATCATCTCTATCCACGCCTCTTATAAATTTGCACACCTCCATCAGGTCCCTCTTCACTTCCTCCATTCCAAGGAAAGCAAACTATCCCTCAACAAATGAATCCCCATTGCACCTTCCTGGAGTGTGGTGACCACAATTCTACATAGTACCCCAGCTCTGGCCTAACCAATATTTTATGAACTCCCTGTTATTGTATTCAATGCCTTATTGAAAGGAAGTATCCCATATATCTTCTTCACCACTTTATCTATCCATGCCGCTACCTTCAGGAATAATTAAACTTATGTAACACTCGCTTCTTCTAGCGACTTAATCTAGGGGGTGATAACGCCCCCCCCCCCCACCCGGCCAAACTTAAGAAATCTCATTTGGGTAGATGCTGTACGATGTCCCCTGTTACAAATCAGTACCCTGAAATAACAAACCGTACACAATATGCGATTAAACAATTAAGCTTTATAACTCTTACTTTGACTATATGGTCAGTAGAGAAACAAAGTATTAAAGAAAAAGGGCGCCAATCTTATTAAACAGTCATGTGCACACAAAGTTGGAGCTCACGCAGTTCGGTAGTTCTTCTTCCACCATCAATCTCCTCCTTCGGACCCCCGCTCGGAGTTCCCCCGGTCAGGAGACCCACCACATTTCTCCGTTCGACTCTTCCCTGTCCATCTCTCCCTCTCCTTCTCGCAAAAGCCCGTGAAAACAATCACAAGACACAGCAATCATCCCTTATTGGCTAGCCCCTAAGTCATAACCCAAACATTGCTGCTACAGAGAAACCATTACCTTAACAGTGGAACATTACATGTGAGCCATTACATTAACCTTAGTAGTGAAACCTTACAGCGTGTTACACTCTCCCCCCACACCGAATTTAGTCATGTCCCCATGATGTTGAGATAATTCGCCAACCCTCCCTGCAAAACACAAAGCCCAATCCACGTGCAAAAGGCAGTGACATAGCTCCCCTAAACAGTAGAGGTCGCACCCTGTTCCCCAGGCACTACGTAGACCGACCTACCCAGTGGTCTCCTAATCCTCTGAGACCTCTGTACCTCCTCACCTGGACACTACTGGGGATACTTCGGGTCTGCTTGCCAAGTTCTCCCCCGATCTATCACTCTTGTCCCCCTGCATCTCGGAGCCCTCTGTCCCTTGTCCAGGCTCCGCTTTCTCTCCTTCAGTGTCCTGCTGTAACCCAGCCTGCCCACAGCTCGCCCCCTCCACCTCACCTGACTCAGTGGGAGAAGGGCCAGGGGTCTCTTCCTCAATCAATGGGGAGTTAGCGAAGGGCAGCATGTACCACACGTCCAGATAATCATCCTCCGAATCAGTATCCCTCTCGTGGGTGGGGCCCAGCCCAGCCTCTCCTGCTGTGGGCCCTGCAGTCACGCTGCATTTTCACAGAGTCCTCTTACTAGGTGTAGGCTCCAAGACGGGCTCTTGGTCTGCCTGCACCGCTAGGGGCAACAGGTGGTTCCGACGGAGAATCTTGACAGGCCCCTTCCCCTCCTCTGGTCTCACCTGGAAAACTAGTAGGTTTGGCAGCTGACTCTCCACCACATAGGGTGTGGCCCCCCAGTGGTCAGCCAACTTGTGCTTTCCAGGTAGTCCCAAATTCCTTATGAGGACCTGGTCTCCCAGGAGTTGGGAGGACCTCACTTTCTGGTCATACCTCCTCTTATTTCCACGATTCTGCTTGGCGACCGCAACCCCAGTCAATTCATAAGCCCTTTTCAGCTCTCTCCTTATATCAGACACATACTTCAGATAAGGCTTCGGTGGTAAGTCAACCGTGTCAGTCCCAAAACAAAGGTCAATGGGCAACCTCACTTCACACCCAAACATCAGATAATAGGGTGAATACCCAGTAGCTTCATTTCATGTCCAGTTGTAACGGTGAACCAGATGCCCAATATGTTGACTCCACCTGCTCTTCTTGCTAATCTCCAGGGTCCCGAGCATGTCTAGCAAAGTCCGATTAAACCTCTCAGGCTGGGGATCGACCTGCGGGTGATAGGGCATGATCCTTGACTTCTCAACTCCAAGCATGCCCAGTAACTCATAGATGAGTCTGCTCTCAAAGTCCCGACTCACTATCTGGGAAGGCCATAATGAATGAAATTCTTTTCCCATAACACTCCTGCCACCGTAGTCGCCCTCTGGTCCTTGGTAGGAAAAGCCTGAGCATATCTGGTGGTGTGATCCGTGAAGACTAAGACATTCATCGTGTTGCTGGCATTGGGTTCTACGGACAGGGAATCCATACACACCAGATCCAGGAGCTCTACACTCTGCAAGTGGGACAAAGGAGCTGTCCACGTAGGCAGTGTCTTCTGGTGTATGCAGTGGATGCACGACTTGCAGTATTCTTCAACCTTCGACTTCATTCGGGGCCAGTAAAGTGGGTCTTTGAGCAATCCATAAGTCTTCTGCACCCCCAAATGTCCAGCATCATCATGAAGTGACTTCAATGCAATCCTCCGATACTTCTCAGGCAGAACCAGCTGGCAACACCGGGGTTGTTCCGGGGGTGACGTGACCCGGTATGAGATCTGGTTTTTCAACTCCAACCAAAGCCATTCTTTCAGTAATGGAGGCACCGAAGCGTGTTTCGTCTTCTCCGCCTGAGCCATGTCCCCCTTTTCAACCGCAGACCAGATAGTGTCAGTGCCCAGGTCATCTCGCTGAGCAGCTGCCGCTTCCCCAGAACACAATTCCGGCAGCTGATTGGTCTTCAGAGCAGTCAGGTTACAGTAAACCGGGGTATGGCATCATCAGAAGCCCCCAGTTGATCCACTGCTCAATCCGGCCTCTCCTTTTCCTCGGCCTTCACGGTGATGGCAAACTGACACATGGCCTTCACCCCAGGGGCAGGAACGCTCTCCCACTCCTCGTACCTGTCCAGTCCCTCATGCACCCATTGGGACAAAGCATCCACATCAATGTTCCAGCTCCCTGGTTGGTACTTCAGGCTGAAATCATAGGCAGACAAGGCTACCAACCACCGATGGCCTGTGGCATCCAGTTTCGCCGAGGTCAGGATATAAGTTAGGGGTTGTTGTCCGTCCTCATCTCAAACCTGGCCCCATAGAGATAGTCACTCAGCTTATCCACCACCGCCCATTTCAACACCAGGAATTCCAACTTATGGGTGGGATAGTTTCTCTCGGAGGGCAACAAACTCCAGCTGACAAACGCCACAGGCCTCAACCTAGTGCCCTGATCCTGATACAGGATGCCCCCTAACCCCTCTCAGCTGGCATCTGTGTGTAGTACATATGGCAATTGGGCGTCCACAAAAGCCAGCACCGGTGCCTGGGTCAGCAACTCCTTCAACGACTGAAAAGCCTCCTCACATTTTCCATCCCACCTCTGTCCAAAGGGCTCCGACAGGTTTAGATATTCTCCACCCGCCCATCCTTTTTTCCCTCTCCTTTTCTTCCCCAAGGGAGGGTAACCACACAGAAGCTGATTCAAAGGGTGACTCACTTTGGCGTAACCCTTCACGAATCTCCGATAATAACCACAGAACCCAAGGAACAAGCGCAGAGCGCTCAGTCTGGGACCTCGGCCAAGTGGTCGCCGCTTCTATCTTAGCCGGGTGTGTAACTACTCCATTCCGTGAGATTATATGTCCGACATAGCTAACAGACATTTTGCAGAACTGGCACTTGTCCAGGGGAAGTTTTAATCCTTCAGCTTTCAGGCGGCCGAGCACCTTCAGTAGCCTCGCTTCGTGTTCTTCCAAGGTGGATACAAATACTATAAGGTCATCCAAATACCCCAACATGTCAAGCAAGTTCATATCCCCCACTGTCTTCTCCACGACCCGCTGGAAGGTGACAGGGGCTCCTGATATGCCCTAGAGATTCTTTTCGAACTGGAAGAATCCCAGGTTACATATAAATGCCGTCTTCTCTTTGTCGACCTCACTCATCGGGATCTGGTAATATCCACTCTTCAAATCTAGCACACTGAACCACTTTGCACCACTGCGACAGGCCAGCGCATCCTCAACCCTTGGGATCGTATACTGGTCTGGGAAGGTGAGCCTATTCAGAGTCCTAAAGTCCACACACATACGTACCTTCCCGTTCTTCTTCCAGGCCACTACTATTGGGGACGCATAGGGGCTTCGGGACTCAGCGATGATCCCAGCTTCCTTCAACTTACACAAATGCTGCTGCACATCTTCCACATCAGCAGGGGCCAGTCGCCGCGATCTCTCTCTCAACGGGGTATCCTTGGTCACCCGGATGGTGTGACGAGTGCTCTTGGAACAACCGGCATTAAACTCGCCAATGGAAAAGACACCTTCCAGCTTCACCATCTTCTCTACCAGCCTTCTTTTCCAACCCGGTGGCACTGGGGATTTCCCGCAGCTGAGTGACTTAGCGGTCAACTTTCCCCCCTTTTCTAATAGTTTCTCCCCGGCTTGTCTCACAGGGGCACTAGCCATTACCGTCACCGGGAACAAATGCGCAGAGGCATCCCTTGCCTAAAGGTGACCTCCCTCTTCACAGTGTTCTTGATGATCACAGCCATCCTGCTCGCCTGTACAACCGAGGGCTTCTGCTATTTGGGCCTCACCAGTACCCCAGCCAGAAATCTTGACTCCCCCTCGAGGTCCACTAATAGGGCTTTGCCCTCAGTCACTCCAGGAAATCTGGGGGTCCCTATCACTCCCGCTACTTCTCTGGGCCGTACCACCCTAGGCTTCGACTGGGTGCACTACACATCCCTCGTTTAAATTCGGTATCTGGCCCAATGCTGCCATGCACTTCCTCAAAAGCGGCTCGAAACACTGGTGCACGGACAAGGTCCCCAAGAAGCTCTCACCTGCCTTCTCCTTGCAGACCCCCATGAGCCTCCTTACAAGAGGGGTGTTGGTCCCCACCAGAACTGAAACGCCACTTGTCTCATCAGGGTCTCGACAAACCAGCACTAATGTCTCAAGAGCCTCAGACACTCCCACATCGGCCTCCAAGAACTCAAGTTTCACTGAGTAGTAACCATCGCATGGATAATCACCAGCACTGATACCCCAAATCTCCAGTGCATTGAATGGTGTCAAGGGGAAATGCTTCGGATACCGGTTGTAAAACGAACAGTACAGTAACGTGACCTGCAACCCAGCGTCGAGTATGGCTTTAGCGAAAATACCCTCTATCCGTAGCGACACACTGGAGCAAGGTCCCACTAAGCCTTCAGGAATAGGGTCTTTTGCTGTCGGGAGTTCCTTGGCACATTGCTGGGAACGTGTTCCCCCAGATACACCAGGCCGTTCCCTCACTGGGTCTCCTCTAAGTTTTCCCAATGATTCTCTCTGCTTGGATACCCATGGGCTCGTTCTCCGAGGGGCTTTCTGCCGCTCACATTCCTGCTGGAGGTGTCCCTCTTCCCCACAGTTATAGCACACGCTATTGTCCGCCCCTCTTCTTGCAGAACCCCAGCCACCCACAGCCCTCTGCGTAGACCATCCTCTTGAGGGGGGCCCTCTCTACCGGTCCTATCATACGGAGGGTCCACACCCACCATGAACCCCTGGGACTTCTCAGTTCTCAGCTCTGCCACCATCTCCTTTACCACTTCCTGGGTTGGGCTGGCCCCTGTCACTTCACCACAAGGGGCTAATACTAAGGACTGCACCCTGCTGACAGAGTCCTCTCGTAGCCCCAACGCATTCTCCTCCTCCCGCACCTCTCTGATCAGCTGAACAAAAAATGGAGGAGGGTACGTATTACAAGACTGTCGGAGACCCCACGCAATCCGGTCATGGGACTGGGCACCCCTGGCTATCTGGTCCATTCTTAACTGATCCACCTCAGCCGACTGAATGACCCCTCTGCACCGCAAGCAATTTAGCTGCCTCTCTAGCCAAAAAATAGAAGCAGAAAGCTTCTCCCCCTTCTACTGACGCACATTTTGAACCCTCACCAAGAGCTCAATTGGGCTTCCAGTCAGACCAAGCGCATTTTCCAGGGCTTGCAGATAATTTACAGCTGTGCTCAGAGTAATCATACAGCAACCAATGGAATCAATCCCAGACGAGCCCCCAGAATTGTAACACTCACTTCTCGCTTCTTCTAGTGGGTTAATCTAGGGAGTGATAACCCCCCTGCCTGGCCAAACTTAAGAAATCTCGTTTGGGTGGATGCTGTGTGATGTGTCCCGTTACAAATCAGTACCCCGAAATAACAAACCGTACACAATATGCGATTAAACAATTAAGCTTTTTATCTCTTACTTCGACTATATGGTCAGTAGAGAAACAAAATATAAAAGAAAAAGGGCGCCAATCTTATTAAACAGTCATGTGCACACAAACTTGGAGCTCACGCAGTTTGGTAGTTCTTCTTCCACCATCAATCTCCTCCTTCGGACCCCCGCTCGGAGTCCACCCTGTCAGGAGACCCACCACATTTCTCCGTTCGACTCTTCCCTGTCCATCTATCCCTCTCCTTCTCACAAAAGCCCGCGAAAACAATCACAAGACACAGCAATCATCCCTTATTGGCTAGCCCCTAAGTCGTAACCCAAACATTGCTGCTACAGAGAAACCATTACTTTAACAGTGGAACATTACATAGAAGTCATTACATTAACCTTAGCAGTGAAACCTTACAGCATGTTACACTTATATACCAAGGTCTCTTTCTTCCTAAACACACCCCTAAGGCAGTATCGTTCACTGACTATGTCCCACCCTTTTTAAACATAGAAACAGAGAAACATAGCAAATCTGCAGCACAATAAAGGCCCTTTGACCCACAATGCCGTTCCAATCAAGTACTTAGTTTAGAAATTACTTGGGGTTACCCATAGCCCTCTAGTTTTCTAAGCTCCATGTACCCATCCAGGAGACTCTTAAAAGCCCGTATTGTATCTGCCTCCACCACCATCGCCAGCAGCCCATTCCACGCACTCACCATTCTGTGTAAGAATCTTACCACTGACATCTCCTCTGTACCTACTTTCAAGCACCTTAAAACTGTGTCCTCCCATGTTAGCCATTTCAGCCCTGGGAAAAAGCATCTGACTATCCACACGATCAATGCCTCTTATCATCTTATACAGCTCTATCAGGTCATCCTCCGCCGCTCCAAGGAGAAAAGGCTGGGTTCACTCAACCTATTCTCATAAGGCAGGCTCCCCAATCCAAGCAACATCCTTGTAAATCTCCTGTGCACCCTTTCTATAGTTTCCACATCCTTCCTGTAGTGAGGTGACCAGAACTGAGCACGGTACTCTAAGTGGGGTCTGACCAGGGTCTTATATAGCTGCAACATTACCTCTCGGCTCTTAAACTCAATCCCATGGTTGATGAAGGCCAATGCCTTCTTAACCACAGAGTCAACCTGCACAGCAGCTTTGTGTGTCCTATAGACTCGGACCCCCAGATCCCTCTGATCCTCCACACTGTCAAGAGTCTGACCATGAATAGTACATTCTGCAATAATATTTGACCTACCAAAATAAACCACCTCACACTTATCTGGGTTGAACTCCATTTTCCACTTCTCAGCCCAGTTTTGCATCCTATCAAAGTCCCGCTGTAACCTTTGACAGCCCTCCACACTATCCACAACACCCCCAACCTTCGTGTCATAAGCAAATTTACTAACCCTTCCCTCCACTTCCTCAATCCGGGTCACTTCTAAAAATCATGAAGAATAGGGAGTCCCAGAACAGATTCCTGAGGCACACCACTGGTCACCGACCTCCATGCAGAATATGACCTGTCTACAACCACTCTTTGCCTTCTGTGAGCAAGCCAATTCTGGATCCACAAAGCAATGTCTCCTTGGATCCCATGCCTCCTTACATTCTCAATAAGCCTTGCATGGGGTACCTTGTCGAATGCCTTGCTGAAATCCATATACACTACATCTACTGCTCTACCTTCATCAATGTGTTTAGTCACATCTTCAAAAAATTCAATCGACCTGCCTTTGACAAAGCCATGCTGACGATTCCTAATCATATTGTGCCTCTCCAAATGTTCATAAATCCTGCCTCTCAGGATCTTTTCTATCAACCTACCAATCATTGAAGTAAGACTCATTGGTCTATAATTTCCTGGGCTATCTCTACTCCCTTTCTTGAATAAGGGAACAACATCTGCAACCCGCCAATCCTCTGGAACCTCTCCCGTCCCCATTGATGATTCAAAGACCATTGCCATAGGCTCAGCAATATCCTCCCTCACTTCCCACAGTAGCCTGGGGTACATCTCAACCGATCCCAGAGACTTATCCAACTTGATGTTTTCCAAAAGCTCCAGCACATCCTTTTCCTTAATGTCTATATGCTCAAGCTTTTCCTCAGGAGAAAGTTGGCCTACAAATATTAGTTGGAAAATTGGTGGCTGGTAATGACGTTTAAGCATTTCTGCTCAATTTAAAAGAGCATAGCAAAGTTCTTTAACATTTCTTACATAAGCTATCTCATATATTTAATGTTTGGACTCAATAGCCTAATGTGCTTGTATGTCTTACAGTCTTATGCTGTTTTCTTTTGGGCTGCATCAAATCCAGAGTAACAATTATCTTGTCCTCCTTTACACTTGTGTACTGAACATGACATTCAACAATCTTGATCTTGGTAAACCTTGGATTATCTATAATTAGAAATACAATGGCAAAGAACTTTTTTTTCAAAATATCTGTTCTATATGTGATAAAACAAATCAAACCTGCAGCCTGCAACAAACTCATTCAAGACTTCACAGAGAAAATTCTCTTGTTCAGTCTTTGGTTTCCTCGCCATGTGAAGCAATTTGTCAAACCCATCTTCCTGTATATAGGAAAAAAACAAAAAATAGGATTAATTGTTTTTAAATTATTAGAAACATAGAAAACCTACAGCACAATACAAGCCCTTCGGCCCACAATGTTGTGCCAAAAATGTACCTACTTCAGAAATTACCTAGAATTACCCATATCCCTCTATTTTACTAAGCTCCATGCACCTATCCAGGAGTTTCTTAAAAGACCCTATTGTATCCGCCTCCACCACCATCGCCAGCAGACCATTCCATGCACTCATCACTCTCTGCGTAAAAAACATACCCCTGACATCTCCTCTGTACCTACTTCCAAGCACCTTAAAACTTTGCCCTCTCGTGCCAGCCATTTCAGCCATGGGAAAATAGTCTCTGACTATCCATACGATCAATGCCTGTCATCATCTTATACACCTCTATCAGGTTACCTGTCATCCTCCGGTGCTCCAAGGAGAAAAGGCTGTGTTCACTCAACCTATTCTCATAAGGCATGCTCCCCAATCCAGGTAACATCCTTGTAAATCTCCTCTGCATCCTTTTTTTAGTTTCTACATCCTTCCTGTAGTGAGGTGATCAGAACTGAGCACAGTACTCCAAGTGGGGTCTGACCAGGGTCCTATATAGCTGTAATATTACGTCTTATCCAGGGGTGCAGTGCTAGCCAGAGCACACCCGGCACATCTTTAAGAAAAAAGCAAAACTAAACAAGCTAATCAATTAGGTTCCACCCAGGGCGATTTGAGTATCTCAGAAACTGCTGATCTCCTGGGATTTTTATGCACAACAGACTCTGGAGTTTACAAAGAATGGTGCCAAAAACATCCAGCCAGTGGCTGTTCTGTGAGCGAAAACATCTTGTTAAATCCACTCGCTGGAAGTTTTTTTGTTTTTGGCACCATTCTTTGTAAACTCCAGAGTCTGTTGTGCATAAAAATCCCAGGAGATCAGCAGTTTCTGAGATACTCAAATCACCCTGGGTGGCATCTAATTAATTAGCTTGTTTAGTTCGGCTTTTTTCTTAAAGAGGTGCCGGGTGCGCTCCAGCTAGCACTGCACCCCTGCTCTCGTCTCTTGAACTCAGTCGCACGGTTGATGAAGGCCAATGCACCATATGCCTTCTTCTATTTTTGTAATTTATTTTTTATTGAGTTTCATCATCAAACACTTCCATAAGATGTATTTCAGATACTGTACATATATATCATATAATCATATTTGTCACAAATCTCCACATAATATTTATCTAAGGAATACAGTTATAGAAAGAAGAGGAGAGAAAGAACAAATGAAAGAAGAAAGCTATGTACAGAGTAGGGAGTGATTTTTTTTACAACATATTCATTGATTGTGAGAATAAAATCAGGCCTATGAGGTGTTATGCACTTAAACCACTTTTTCCAGTATGAATAAAATTGTTCCAACTTATGATTAACAGATGTTGTTATCTTCTCCATTTTGTCAATGTCCATTGTAATTTCCATCCATACATTTAAAGTTGGGTTCTCCTGAGATAACCATTTCCTGGTGAGGGTCTTTTCACCAGCCACCAGCAGTACATTCATTAAATAATTATATTTATCTCTTTTCAACCATTCTTGAGGTATATACCCAAAATATATGGACTTATTCTAAATAACTTAATCAATCTACTCCCTGAACAAATAAGAACCAAGAACAGTGAATAATAAAAAAAAGGTAAGGAAGGTGTGGTTCCAAGGCTGGGGTCTCTAGATGACCCTAGGTTGGGCTAAAAGAAAAGTCTAGGCATGGGGGATAGTCCCTCCTACCTGTGGGTTGAGGGCCCCCACTACAGTACCTATAAAAGTAAGCAAAAAAAACTATGTCCATTACACAGAAATGATTTCCCTGTGTATTCCTCCCATGTATATATTCTCATTTAGGTGGGGAAAAAGGAATGAATTAATGAATTTTTTAAAAATTGAGTAATATACAAACGTAAAATCCACATTATAACATGTATTTCTCAAGATAGGTATATCACAGTCTATTTCTGCTTCCGTTTAGTTTATCAGCACTTTTAAAGTTAGCCAAACCTTATGGCTCTTCTGGAGGAGGTAAGGGCTGCCCTCGGAGAACTGACAGTCTCTTCCTAAAATTCTTCTCCCAACCTGTTCCCATCTCTGGCTTTCTAGGTTCTCTTACTATTTCCCAAGCAGCTTGGGACAACTGCTCAGCCAGAGTTTCTCTTGGTTTGACCATGCTAATGGACAGTTCTCTGTCATTCATGTCTGTAGTCGCCTCCTCCACCGTCTGGTACAGTCGCATCCCTTCTTGGTAAAATACCCTCAGTTTAGCAGGGTACGGGGTTTGGAATTTCACCTTTTCTTGCTTTAATATTTGTTTCGCTTCAGAATATTCCTTCCCTTTCCGTAGGACAGCCGGGGGGGTAATCATGATCAAAGTATATTAACTTCCTGTTCCAAAACACCCTCTTCTTACCCCAGGCCCTTCGTAGAAACTCCACCTTGCTCTTGAATCGAAGGAATCTAAGTACTATTGAGCGCTGTTTACCTTCTCTGTCTCCGGGAGGGCACTGGACAGGCGAACGGTGTGCCCTTTCAATTTCAATCTCCGTAGTCTGAGGAATCTCCAGCGCTTCCCACAGCAGCTTGTCTACAAAGTCCAACATTGATAATCCCTCCACTTCCTCGGGAACATTATAAATCCTGATATTTTTCCATCGCGATCTTCCCTTCTGGTCAAGCAATTTACTTTCCTGTTGATTTAATATTTTTATCGTCTTACTTAGTATCTGTTCCGTGTTTTGCACGCGATCTTCCACTTTCTCAATTCGAGTCTCTGCCACCGCTATTTTCTGATTGACGTTGGCAAGCTCAGACTTGATATCATTGAGTTGCTGCTTTATATCTTTTTGGATTTCCCTATCTCTTCCAGAATCCTTATCATATTTGCCGCTTCGCCTGCACGAGGCCCAGTGTCAGCTTCGCTGCCACGCGCACGTGTAGGAGAGCCGCGCCCTGTACCTCTCTCTTCCATAGGCTCCGCAGTGCTGCTTTTTTAATCTCCATTCTTCCTCCCCATTCTTGGCCCCCTTATCAATTCAGATATTTTTGAAAGATCTTATATTTTATAGATTAATGGGGCAAAATATGCATTTTTCCGGAGGAGCTGTTGATTTTAGCTGCCATTCTGAACGATGACGTCACCGGAACCCCACCACACGCCTTCTTAACCATAGAGTCAACCTGCGCAGCAGCTTTGAGTGTCCTATGGACTTGGTCCCCAAGATCACGCTGATCCTCCACACTGCCAAGAGTCTGACCATTAATACTATATTCTACCATCGTATTTGACCTACCAAAATGAACCACTTCACACTTATCTGTGTTGAACTCCATCTGCCACTTCTCAGCCCACTATTGCATCCTATCGATGTCCTGCTGTAACCTCTGACAGCCCTCGACACTATCTACAAAACCCCCAACCTTTTCTTTTACAGAAGATCAAGAACAGCCAAATTAAATTTGGAGTAGCAATCTGCAGGAGGAAGCCAGCAGGCTGAACAGCACCTGTGGGGTAGAGTGGGGGGGAAGAAGTTGTCAATGTTGTTTGTCGAAACCTGTATTTTCACCTGAAACACTGAAGCCAAAGTCAGATGTATCAGTATTACAGTGGAATAAAGGGAATTACAGAGGCATGAGCGGAGAGCTGACCAAAATTGGTTAGAAAAGGACACTGGCAGGGATGATGGGAGACCAGCAATGGCAGGAATTTCTTGGAGCAATTCAGAAAGTGCAGGTCATATACATCCCAGAGGAAAAAGTATTCTAAAGGCAGGATGACACAGCTGTGGCTGACAAGAGAAGTCAAAACCAACATAAATGGGGGCGGCACGGTAGCAGGGGTTGATTGGACCATAAGACCTCAAGATATTGGAGCAGAATTAGGCCATTTAGATCATTGAGTCTGCTCCACCATTTGATCATAGAAACATAGAAAACCTACAGCACAATACAGGCCCTTCGGCCCATAAAGCTGTGCCGCACATGTCCCCACCTTAGAACTACATAGACTTTACCCATAGCCCTCTATTTTTCTAAGCTCCATGTAGCCATCCAGGTGTCTCTTAAAAGACCCTATGGTTTCCACCTCCACCACCGCCGCTGGCAGCCCATTCCACGCACTCACCACTCTCTGCGTAAAAAACCTGACATCTCCTCTGTACCTACTTCCAAGCACCTTAATACTGTGCCCTCTCGTACTAGCCATTTCAGCCCTAGGGAAAAGCCTCTGACTATCCACACAATCAATGCCTCTCATTAACTTGAACACCTCCATCAGGTCACCTCTCATCCTCCGTCATTCCAAGGAGAAAAGGCCAAGTTCACTCAACCTATATAAGGCATGCTCCCCAATCCAGACAACATCCTTGTAAATCTCCTCTGCACCCTTTCTATGGTTTCCACGTCCTTCCTGTAGTGAGGTGACCAGAATGGAGCACAGTACTCCAAGTGGGGTCTGACCAGGGTTCTATATTACCTCTCAGCTCTTAAACTCAATCTCACCATTGATGAAGGCCAATACACCATATGCCTTCTTTACCACAGAGTCAACCTGCGCAGCAGCTTTGAGTGTCCTATGGACTCGGACTCCAAGATTCCTCTGATCCTCCACACTGCCAAGAGTCTTACCATTTATGCTATATTCTGCCATATTTGACCTACCAAAATGAACCACCTCACACTTATCTGGGTTGAACTCCATCTGCCACTTCTCACCCCAGTTTTGCATCCTATCAATGTCCCATTGTAACCTTTGACAGCCCTCCACATTATACACAACACCTCTATGGCTGATTCCTTTCCCTCTTAGCCCTATGCCTTAAATGTACATAAATATTTGGCCTCCACAGCTGCCTGTGGCAAAGAATTCCACAGATTCACCAATCTCTAGCTAAAGAAAATTCCTCCTCATTTCTGTTCTAAAAGGACGCCCCTCTATTCCGAGGCTGTGTCCTCTGGTCTTAGACTCTCCCACCATAGAAAATATTCTGTCCACATCCACTCTATCAAGGCCTTTCACCATTCGTTAGGTTTCAATGAGGTCATCCCTCATTCTTCTGAATTCTACTGAATACAGCCCCAGAGCCATCAAACGCTCTTCAGATGATAAGCCATTCATCCTGGAAACATTTTTGTGAACCTCCTTTGAACCCTCTCCAGTTTCAGCACATCTTTTCTAAGATAAGGGGCCCAAACCTGCTCACAATGCTCCAACTGAGGCCTTATCAGTGCTTTATAAACATTTCAACATTATCTCCTTGCTTTTATATTCTTTTCCAATGCTAACATTGCATTTACCTTCCTCACCACCGACTCAACCTGCAAGTTAATCTTTAGGGAATCCTGCACAAGGACTCCCATTAGTGGTGGACCAATCGATTCACCATTCATCAACGGGAGCAAATAAAAGTGAAGCAGGATTGAAACAGAGCGGCCATTGTGTGAGTGGACCAGTGTGGGTCAAGAGTCTTTGGCAAGGAGGCACAGGTAAGCAGCAGGTAAGGCTTTTGTAGTGGTTGAATAAAAAGTCAATAAATTACACTAATTAAATACAGTAGGGACGATGCAGGATCAGGTGATGTGCTGTAGCTGCACGATGTGGGAGCTGGTGAACCCCATTATGGTTCCTGGTGACCACATCTGCAGCAAGTGTTGGCTGCTCGAGGAACTCAGGCTCAAAGGTCATGACATGGAATCTGAGCTTCAAACACTGCGGCACATCAGGGAGGGGGAGAGTTACCTGGATTCTCTGTTTCAGGAGGTAGTCACACCCATTAGATTAACTGGCTCAAATTTGGTCTGTGGTCAGGGACAAGAGGGTATGACTGTGAGTAAGGTGGGTAGTGGCATCCAAGAGACAGTGCTGGAGGTCCCTCAGCCCTTGAACTTGTCCAGCAGGTCTGAGATTCTTGCTCCCTGTGTGGATGAGAGTGGGGGCTGGTGGAAGGACGAGCGACCTAATTGTGGCACCGTAGTTCAGGGAGCCATTCAAGAGGGGGAGAGAAGAGAAACGTAGTGGTAATTGGGGATAGTATAGTCAGGGGAATAGACAGAGTCCTCTGTCGCAAGGATAGACTGTCTTGAAGGCTGTGTTGCCTGCCTGGTGCCCGAATTCGGGACATCTTACCTGCAGAGGAAGTTGCAGTGGGAGGGGAAAGATCCAGTTGTCGTGGTCCATGTGGGTACCAACAACATAGGTAGAATGAGGGAATTTGAGCAGCTAGGGACTTAATTAAAAAGCAGAAGCAAAAAGGTGGTAATCTCTGCATTACTACTTGAGCCACGTGAAAATTGGCATAGGGTCAAGAAGATTAGAGAGTTAAATACATGGTTAAAGGATTGGTATGGGAGAAGTGAGTTTGAATTCATGGGAAATTGGCACCAGTATTGGGGAAGGAGGGAGCTGTACCATTGGGACGGGCTCCACCTGAACCGTGATGGGACCTGGATCCCAGCGAATCACATAACTAGGGCTGTAAAGAGAATGGATAATGTAAAAAAAAGAAAAGTGTGACTAAAGATAAAGAAAAAGCAAAAGATAAAAAAGAGAAAAGTAAGAATGGAGTGAAGTAAAGTGAAGTCAATGCAAAAGAGTAAAAGATTACAAGACATCAAAAGCACAATGAGTGTAAGGGCACTTTATCTGAATGCCCATAGTATTCGAAACAAGGTCAGTGAACTTGAGGCAAAAATCAGTACAAAGAAGGATGATTTAGTGGCCATTAGAGAGACATGGTTGCAGGGTGGACAGGATTGGGAATTAAATATCCAAGGATATCAGGTAATACAGAAGGATAGGCAGGAAGGTAAGGGAGGGAAGGTAGCGCACTTAATTAAAGATAAAATCAGGCGATAGTGAGAGATGATACAAGATCTAAGGAGCAGAATGTTGAATCCACCTGAGTAGAGATTAGGAAGAGTAAAGGGAAAAAAAAATCGCTGGTGGGTTTTGTCTATCGGCCACTGAATAATAACTTTACAGTGGCACAGGCAATAAGCAGAGAAATATCTGAGGCATGTAAGAATGGGACAGCAGTTATCATGGGGGACTTTAAACTGCACATAGACTATGTGAATCAAGTTGGCCAAGGCAGTCTTGAGGGGCACTTCATAGAATGCATTCATGATGGCTTCCTTGAACAGCATGTTACTGAACCCACAAGGGAAGGAATATAGGGAGTTAGGAAAGAAGTTAAAAAGCAGGACCTCAAGGGTGGTAATCTCGGGATTGCTGCCTATGCCACGAGACAGAAAGGGTAGGAACAGAAAGTTATGGCAGATGAATGTGTGGCTGAAGAGTTGGTGCAGGGTCAGGGGTTCAGATTTCTGGATCATTGGGATCTCTTCTGGGGAAGGTCTGACCTGAACAAAAAGGACGGTCTGCACCTGAACTGGAAAGGAAAGCCATTAAAAATGCCATTCTCTATTCCCAGTTCCTCCGCCTCCGCCGCGTCTGCTCCCAAGATGAGGCTTTCCGTTCCAGGACATCTCAAATGTCCTCTTTCTTTAAGGATCATGGTTTCCCTTCTACCGTCATCAATGATGCCCTCTACCGCATCTCCTCCATTTCCCGCACTTCGGCCCTCACCCCGTCCTCTCGCAACAACAAAAGGGACAGAGTTCCCTTTGTCCTCACCTACCACTCCACCAGCCTCCGGATCTAGCATATTATCCTCCGCAACTTCCGCCACCTTCAACAGGACCCCACCACTAAGCACATCTTTCCCTCTCCACTCCTCTCTGCTTTCCACAGGGATCAGTCCCTCCGTGACTCCCTGGTCCACATGTCCCGCCCCACAGATCTCCCACCCGGCACTTTTCCCTGTAAGCGTTAAGTGCTACACCTGTCCCTACACCTCCTCTCTTGCCACCATTCAGGGCCCCAAACAGTCCTTCCAGGTGAGGCAACACTTCACTTGTGAGTCTGTTGGGATCATCCATTGCATCCGGTGCTCCCGGTGGGGCCTCCTCTACATCGGTGAAACCCGACGCAGATTGGGGGACCGCTTCTTCGAGCACCTCTGCTCTGTCCGCCACAACAGACAGGATCTCCCGGTTGCCACCCACTTCAACTCTGCTTCACATTCCCATTCAGATATGTCCATACATGGCCTCCTCTACTGCCATGATGAGGCAAAACTCAGGTTGGAGGAGCAACACCTCATATACCTTCCAGGTAGTCTCCAGCCCCTTGGTATGAACATAGAATTCTCCAACTTCCGGTAATTCCATTCCCCTCCCTTCCTCTATCCCTATTTCACTCTGTCCCCTCCCCCAGCTACCTATCACCTCCCTCATGGTTCCGCCTCCTTCTTCTACTACCCATTGTTTTCCTGCCTATGACATCCCTGCTTCCCCTCCCCCACCCCTTTGTCTTTCAAATTACTGGTTTTTCAACTGAAACTACAAGCATTCTTCAAATGCTTCCCCTTCCTTATTTCTTCAGTCCTGACGAAGGGTTGCGCCCGAAACGTTGACTCATTGTTTCCACTGATGCTACCTGACCTGCTGAGTTGCTCCAGCGTGCTGTGAGTGATGCTCCACAAGGATCTGTCCTGGAACCCTTGCTATTTGTAATTTTTATAAATGACCTGGATGAAGAGGCAGAAGGATGGGTGAGTAAGCTTACAGATGACACGAGGATTGGAGGACTTGTGGATGGAGCTGTAGGTTGTCGAAGGTTACAAGAGGATATAGACAGAAAGCAGAGTTGAACAGAAAAGTGGCAGAAGGAGTTCAAGCAAGATAAGTGTGAGGTGATGCATTTTGGAAGGACAAACCATAAGGCTGAGTACAGGGTTAATGGTCTTTTACTTATGAGTGTGGATGAACAGAGGGACCTTGGGGTTCAAATCCATACATCTCTCAAGGTCGCTGCACAGGTTGATAGGATAGTTAAGAAGGCCTGTGGGATGCTAGGCTTCATTAATAGGGGGATTGAGTTCAAGAGTAGAGAGGTCATGTTGCAACTCTACAAATCTCTGGTGAGACCTCACTTAAGAGTATTGTGTTCAGTTCTGGTCACCACATTATAGGAAGGATGAGGAAGCTATGGAGAGGGTGCAGAGGAGATTTACCAGGATGTTGCCTGGATTAGAAAACAAGTCTTATGAGGCAAGGTTCGCAGAGATGGGACTTTTTCTCTTTGGAGCGTAGAAGGATGAGAGGGGACTTGATAGAGGTCTACAAGATTATGAGAGGCATAGATAGGGTGGATAGCCAGTACCTGTTTCCCAGGGCATGAATAGCAAACACCAGAGGGCATATGTACAAAGTTAAGGGAGGGAAGTTTAGGGAAGATATCAAGGGTAAGTTTTTTTTACACAGAGGGTTGTTGGTGCCTGGAATGACTTGCCAGGGATGGTGGTGGAGGCTAAAACATTGGGGGTATTTAAGAGCCTCTTGGACAGGCACATGGATGAAAGAAAAATAGAGGGTTACAGGGTAGTGTGGGTTTAGTGCTTTTTTTAGGAATATATGGGTCGGCACAACATCAAGGGCCGAAGGGCCTGTACTGTGCTGTAGTATTCTAGTGTCTAGTGTCTAGTGTCTAGGAAGGTGTTATCTTAGATCTGGTCCTGTGCAATGAGACAGGTAAAATTAGTAATTTTGTAGTTAGGGATCCTCTTGGAAAGAGTGATCACAGTATGACTGAGTTTCTCATTCAAATGGAGGGTGCAATTGTTCAATCTAAAACTGGTGTATTATGCCTAAACAATGGAGACTACAATGGGATGAGGAAGGATTTGGCTGGTGTAGACTGGGAACACAGTCTATGTGGTGGGACAGTTGAGGAACAGTGGAAGACTTTCAAAGAGATTTTTCATGGTGCTCAACAAAAATATATTCCAGTTAAAAGCAAGGACAGTAAGGGTGGGGAGAGCCATTCTTGGATAACTAAGGAAATGAAAGAAGGGATCGAACTAAAAGTTCGTTGTCAAGAGTAGTGGGAAACTGGAAGACTGGGAAAATTTTAAAAAGCATCAAAAAACCACTAAGCAAGCAATAAAGAAAGGGAAGATAGATTATGAAGATAAACTAGCACAAAATATCCCTTGGAGGATCAGAAGGGCAAATTGATATTAGGTAATGAGGAAATGGCAGAGGCTTTGAATGACTATTTTGTGTTGGTCTAAATGGTGGAGGACATGTCTAACCTGCCAAAGAAAGATGTTATGGATGCGATGGGAGGTGAGGACCACGATACAATAGCTATCACTAAAGAGGAAGTGCTGAGCAAACTAGTGGGCCTGAAAATTGATAAGTCCCCTGGTCCTGATGGAATACATCCCAGGGTACTGAAAGAAATGGCAGAAGTTGTAGTAGGGGCTTTAGTAATAATTTACCAAAATTCTCTGGACTCTGGGCAGGTCCTGGCGGATTGGAAGATGGTGAATGTCACACCACTGTTCAAAAAAGGATGTAGAAGCATTGGAAAGGGTACAGAGGAGATTTACCAGGAAGCTGCCTGCTTTAGAGAGTATGCATTATGATCAGGGATTAAGGGAGCTAGGACTTTACTCTTTGGAGAGAAGGAGGATGAGAGGAGACATGATAGAGGTGTACAAGATAACAAGAGGAATAGATAGAGTGGATAGCCAGCGCCTCTTCCCCAGGGCACCACTGCTCAATACAAGAGGATATGGCTATAAGGTAAGGGGTGGGAAGTTCAAGGGGGATATTAGAGGAAGGTTTTTTTACTCAGAGAGTGGTTGGTGCGTGGAATGCACTGCCTGAGTCAGTGGTGGAGGCAGATATACTAGTGAAGTTTAAGAGACTACTAGACAGGTATATGGAGGAATCTAAGGTGGGGGCTTATATGGGAGGCAGGGTTTGAGGGTCGGCACAACATTGTGGGCCGAAGGGCCTGTACTGTGCTGTACTATTCTATGTTCTATGTATAAAAGGCAGGTAACTATAGGCCAGTTAGTCTAACATTGGTAGTTGGGAAAATATGTGAAGCTATCATTAAAGAAGAAATAGTCAGGCATCTGGAAAGAAATGCATCCATCAGGCAGACGCAGAGTTGGGGGAGAGTTGGGGGTGATTTGGGGGTGATGTGTTAACATGGTTAGGGGATTGGTTAACTAAAAGCAGAGAGTTGGGGTACATGGGTATAACTGTAGTTGGCAATCGGTGGTGAGCGGTGTGCTGTAGGGGTCAGTACTGGGTCCGCAGCTGTTCACGATATACATTAATGATCTGGAAGACGGGACCAAGTTTAGTGTATCTACATTTGTTGATGACATTAAATTGAGTGGGAAAACAAATTGTGCTGAAGATACAAACAACAGGAATTCTGCAGATGCTGGAAATTCAAGCAACACACATCAAAGTTGCTGGTGAACGCAGCAGGCCAGGCAGCATCTCTAGGAAGAGGTACAGTCGATGTTTCAGGCCGAGACCCTTCGTTAGGACTAACTGAAGGAAGAGTTAGTAAGAGATCTGAAAGTGGGAGGGGGAGGAGGAGATCCAAAATGATAGGAGAAGACAGGAGAGGGAGGGATGGAGCCAAGAGCTGGACAGGTGATAGGCAAAGGGGATATGAGAGGATCATGGGATAGGAGGCCCAGGGAGAAAGACAAGGGACGGGGGGGGGGGGAACCCGGAGGATGGGCAAGGGGTATAGTCAGAGGGACAGAGGGAGAAAAAGGAGAGTGAGAGAAAGAATGTGTGTATAAAAATAAATAACGGATGGAGTACGAGGGGGAGGTGGGGCATTAACGGAAGTTAGAGAAGTCAATGTTCATGCAATCAGGTTGGAGGCTACCCAGACGGAATATAAGGTGTTGTTCCTCCAACCTGAGTGTGGCTTCATCTTTACAGTAGAGGAGGCCATGGATAGACATGTCAGAATGGGAATGGGATGAGGAATTAAAATGTGTGGCCACTGGGAGATCCTGCTTTCTCTGGCGGACAGAGCGTAGGTGTTCAGCAAAGTGGTCTCCCAGTCTGCGTCGGGTCTCGCCAATATAAAGAAGGCCACATCGGGAGCACCGTCTTTATGTGCTGCTATTGTGACTCCCGTCTCCCCTTCCCCACCAATACTCTGCAATTCTGTCTCCCTCAGATCCCATCGTCAGCTCCTGGGTACTCAGAGACTCCATCTTCCTCTCACCCCAACCCTCTCCTCTCCACTGACACCCCTAGACTCCCTCCTCCCCCCTCTGATCCCAGCTCTCATCCGTGCCGGGTCTTTACCATCCCCCTCCAACCTTCAACTGTCGGAGGCAGAACGCTCTGTCCTCAGTAAGGGCCTCACCTTTGTCCCCCTTCGCCCGCACCTCAGCGAGTTCCGTGTTCGCCACGATGCGGAACTCTTCTTCCGCCGTCTCCGTCTCCGAGCCTACTTCTTCGGCAAGGACTCTTCCACCCCCACCGATGACCCCTTCTCCCGTCTTCAACCCTCCTCTTCTTCATGGACACCCTGCTCTGGTTTTCTGCCTGCTCTGGACCTGGTTTATTGCTAACTGCCAACGGGACATCAACTGTCTCGACTTCACCGCATCTTGTTCCCATTCCAACCTCACTCCTTCCCAACGCTCTGCTCTCCACTCCCTCTGCACTATTCCTAACCTTACTATTAAACCCGCTGATAAGGGGGGTGCTGTTGTAGTCTGGCGTATTGACCTCTACCTTGCCGAGGCACAGCAACAACTCGCGGATACCTCCTCTTATTTACCCCTCGATCGTGACCCCACTAAGGAGCACCAGGCCATTGTCTTCCACACCATCACCGACTTTATCCGCTCAGGGGATCTCCCGTCCACTGCTACCAACCTTATAGTTCGCACACCTCGCACTTCCCGTTTCTACCTCCTACCCAAGATCCACAAACCTGCCTGTTCTGGCAGACCTATTGTCTCAGCTTGCTCCTGCCCCACCGAACTCGTTTCTGCATACCTCGACACGGTTTTATCCCCCCTTGTTCAATCCCTTCCTACCTATGTTCGTGACACTTCACACGCTCTTAAACTTTTCGATGATTTTAAGTTCCCTGGCCCCCACCGCTTTATTTTCACCATGGATGTCCAGTCCCTATATACTTCCATCCCCCATCAGGAAGGTCTCAAAGCTCTCCGCTTCTTTTTGGATTCCAGACCTAATCAGTTCCCCTCTACCACCACTTTGCTCCGTCTAGCGGAATTAGTCCTTACTCTTAATAATTTCTCATTTGGCTCCTCCCACTTCCTCCAATCTAAAAGTGTAGCTATGGGCACCCGTATGGGTCCTAGCTATGCCTGCCTTTTTGTTGGCTTTGTGGAACAATCTATGTTCCGTATCTATTCTGGTATCTGTCCCCCACTTTTCCTTCGCTATATCGACGACTGCATTGGCGCTGCTTCCTTCACGCATGCTGAGCTCGTTGACTTTATTAACTTTGCCTCCAACTTTCACCCTGTCCTCAAGTTTACCTGGTCCATTTCCGACACCTCCATCCCCTTTCTAGATCTTTCTGTCTCTATCTCCGGAGACAGCTTATCCACTGATGTCTACTGTAAGCCTACTGACTCTCACAGCTATCCGGACTATTCCTCTCCTCACCCTGTCTCTTGCAAAAATGCCATCCCCTTCTCGCAATTCCTCCATCTCTGCCGCACCTGCTCTTAGGATGAGGCTTTTCATTCTAGGACGAGGGAGATGTCCTCCTTTTTTAAAGAAAGGGGCTTCCCTTCCTCCACCATCAACTCTGCTCTCGAATGCATCTCCCCTATTTCACGCACATCTGCTCTCAGTCCATCCTCCCGCCACCCTACTAGGAATAGGGTTCCCCTGGTCCTCACCTACCACCCCACCAGCCTCCGGGTCCAACATATTATTCTCCGTAACTTCCGCCACCTCCAACGAGATCCCACCACTAAACACATCTTTCCCTCCCCCCCCACCCTGCTTTCCGCAGGGATCGCTCCCTACGTGACTCCCTTTCCATTCGTTCCCCCCCCATCCCTCCCCACTGATCTCCCTCCTGGTACCTATCCTTGTAAGCGGAACAAGTGCTACACATGCCCTTACACTTCCTCCCTTACCACTATTCAGGGCCCCAGACAGTCCTTCCAGGTGAGGTGACACTTCACCTGTGAGTTGGCTGGGGTGATATACTGCGTCCGGTGCTCCCGATGTGCCCTTCTATATATTGGCGAGACCCGACGCAGACTGGGAGATCGCTTTGCTGAACACCTACGTTCTGTCCGCCAGAGAAAGCAGGATCTCCCAGTGGTCACACATTTTAATTCCACATCCCATTCCCATTCTGACATGTCTATCCATGGTCTCCTTTACTGTAAAGATGAAGCCACCCTCAGGTTGGAGGATCAACACCTTATATTCCGTCTGGTGGCATGAACATTGACTTCTCTAACTTCCGCTAATGCCCCACCTCCCCCTCGTACCCCATCCGTTATTTATTTTTATACACACATTCTTTCTCTCACTCTCCTTTTTCTCCCTCTGTCCCTCTGAATATACCCCTTGCCCATCCTCTGGGTTCCCCCCGCCCCTTGTCTTTCTCCCATGATCCTCTCATATCCCCTTTGCAACCACCTGTCCAGCTCTTGGTTCCATCCCTCCCCCTCCTGTCTTCTCCTATCATTTTTGATCTCCCCCACCCCCTCCCACTTTCAAATCTCTTACTAACTCTTCCTTCAGTTAGTCCTGACGAAGGGTCTCGGCCTGAAACGTATCTGTACCTCTTCCTAGAGATGCTGCCTGGCCTGTTGCGTTCACCAGCAACTTTGATGTGTGTTGTGTGCAAAACATACAAAGAGTCTGCAGAGAGACATAAATGTTAAGTGAGTGGGTAAGGGTCTGGCAGATGGAGTACAATGTTGGTAATTGTGAGGTCATCCACACAAGGAAATAGTGCAAGATTAGATTATTATTTAAATGATAAATAATTGCAGCAGGCTGCTGTGCAGAGGGACTTGGGAGTGCTTGTGCATGAATCACAAAAGGCTAGTTTGCAGGTGCAGCAGGCTATCACGAAAAAATGAAATGCTGGCCTTCATTGCTAGAGGGATTGAATTTAAGAGCAGAGAGGTTATGCTGCAACTGTACAGAGTACTGGTGAGACCACACCTAGAGTACTGCGTGCAGTTCTGGTTTCTTAACTTGAGGAACGATATACTGGCTTTGGAGGCGATACAAAGAAGCTTCACCAGGTTCATTCCAGAGATGAGGGGGTGAGACTATGAGGAGAGATTGAGTCACCTGGGACTGTACTCACTGGAATTCAGAAGAATGAGAGGCGATCTTATAGAAACATATAAAATTATGAAAGAGATAGATAAGATAGAGGAAAGGAAGTGGTTTCAACTGGTAGGTGAGACTAGAACTAGAGGACATAGCCTCAGGGTTCGGGAGAGATAGATTTTTGGTTGGATAGATTTTTGCATTGTAGGGGAAGTAAACTTTATGGGGAAAAGGCAGGTAGGTGGAGATGAGTCCATGGCCAGATCAGTCGTGATCTTATTGAATGGCAGAGCAGGCTCAGCAGGTCAAATGGTCTACTCCTGCTCCTATTTCTTAAACTCTTATGTCCCTTTTCACTCCGTTTTATGTATTTTCTCTCTATTTCAAAAATAGTCAACCCATTCATTTCTTGTACAAAAGTGCATGACCATACACATGCGTAGTCAGAACATGAAGGGATACATGGAGAAGACAGGAGATTGGTGCTGAGAGGGAAAATGGATCAGCCATGATGAAATTGCAGAGCAAATTTGATGGGCCAAATGGTTTATTTCTGCTCCTGTTTTATCATTCCTTTTTACTCTCAGATGCTACCTGATCTGCTGAGCTTTTCCAGCTGATTATTTGCTGCTCCAGATGCCTGCATCTACAGTCTTGTGTCCCCAGATTATAATATTTTTAAAAATTAGCCTGTTGCTATCATCTTCACAGATTGGAACATCCAGTAGATGTATGGTGTGGAGTATTCTGATTGGTTTCATACCAGCCTGGTATGGAACACCCAGTTTACCGGAGGCTGCTGAGGGTTGTAGAATCAGCCAGCCAATTATGGGCATCACCCTTTCTGCTATTGAGGACATCTTTAAGAGGCATTGCCTCCAGGGAATGGCATCTCACCATCCAGCACTTGCTCTCTTTTCATTACTACCACTGGGGTGGAGGTACAGAAGCCACACTCAACATTTTAAGAACAGTTTCTTTTCCTTCGCCATCAAACTTCTGAACAGTCCATGAACACTACCTCATTATTCATCTTTTGCACAATTCATTTATGTAACTCAGTGGAGTAATAGTGTCATAGAAAAGTACAGAAACAAGCCATTTAGGCCATCCAGACCGTGCCAAACTATTTAGACTGTCTACTCCCATTGATCTGCACCGGGACCATACCCCTCCATACCCTCCCATCCAGGTACGTATCCAAATTTCTCCCTGGTCCCATTGACCCACACCCAGCCCATAACCCTCCATATTCCTCCCATCCATGTACCTATCCAAACTTCTCCCTGGTCCCATCGACCCACACCTGGACCATAACCCCCTATACCCCTCCCTTCCATATACCTAATCAAACTTCTCTTAAATGTTGAAGTCATGCTCGCATGCACTTGTGCAGGGAGCTTGTACTATAATCTCATCATCCTCTCTCGTTCTATAATCTCATCATCCTCTGACTGAAGACATTTCCCCTCACGTTCCCCTTAAAGTTTTCACCTTTCACTATTATCCCATGACCTCCGCTTGTAATTTTTATGTATTATGCTGTACTGCTGTCACAATATTTATCAGTGATAATAAACCTGACTCTGTATATTTGGTTGATTCGCTCAGGACAGTCAATGAGATACATGTTATAAAACACATCAGATGTAGTTGAGGGTGAAGCTAACAGTTTCTGTTAAAAAATTGAAAGTACAAGGAAAAAATCATTTAGGAAATCAAGTAATGTGATTAATTTTGGATTTCTCCAGCCAAGAGACCTTAGTTAGACCCCACTTGGAGTACTGTGTCACCTCACTACAGGAAGGATGTGGATACTATAGACAGAGTGCTGACGAGACTGACAAGAATGTTGCCCGGATTGGAGAGCATGCTTATTAAAATAGGTTGAATGAACTTGGAAGTAGGTATAAGGGAGATATCAGAGATAAGTTTTTCACACAGAGGGTGGTGAGTGTGTGGAATACACTGCCAGTGAAGTTAAAGAGTTAAAGTCTGTCATGAGCCTTCTGGCCCATCAGGCTGGTGCTTATGCCAGTTTCCATGACGTGAAGTGACTGAGAGTACGCGACTCCCCCCCAGATAGGACGCCAGTCTGTCGCAACGTTAACCCCCAGCATTTTGCTCATACCCATTCTCAGCTAGGTAGACTGGAGCATTGTGTGGTTAAGTGCCTTGCTCAAGGACACACACGCTGCCTCAGCCCAGGCTCGAAACCACGACCTTCAGATCGCCAGTGCAATACCCTAACCACTTGGCCACGCGCCACACCGAAGGTGGTAGAGGCGGATACAATAAGGTCTTTTAAGAGACTCTTAGATAGGTACATGGAGCTTAGAAAAATAGAGGGCTATGTGGTAGGGAAATTCTAGGCAGTTTCTAGAGTGTCCTATCCTTATACACCTCCATTTTCCATCAAGAAGGCCTCAAAGTCCTCCACTACTTTCTGGACCACCACCACTACCCTCCTCCAGTTGGTGGAACTGGTACTCACACTCAATAACTTCTCTTTTGGCTCTTCCCACTTTCTTCAGATGAAGGATATAGCTATGGGCACTTGCATGGGGCCCAGCTATGCCTGCCTCTTCACTGGTTATGTCGAACAGTCTGTGTTCCAAACCTATTCTGGTACTGCACCCCAACTTTTTCTTCACTACATTGACGACTACATTGGTGCTGCTTCCTACACCCATGCTGAGCTCGTCAATTTCATCGACTTTACTTCAAACTTTCACCCAGCCCTCAAATTCACTTGGTCTATCTCGGACACTTCTCTCCCCTTTCTCGATCTCTCAGTCTCCATCTCTGGAGACAGACTATCCACTGAGATCTTCTACAAGCCCACTGACTCTCATAACTACCTCAACTATACCTCTTCCCACCCCGCCACATGCAAAAATGCCATTCCCTATTCCCAGTTCCTCTGTCTCCGCCGCATCTGCTACCAGGTTGAGGCTTTCCGTTCCAGGACATCTCAAATGTCCTCTTTCTTTAAGGATCATGGTTTCCTTTCTGCCGTCATCAATGATGCCCTCACGCGCATCTCCTCCATTTGCCGCACTTCGGCCCTCACCCCATCCTCCCACCACCACAACAGGGACAGAGTTCCCCTTGTCCTCACCTACCACTCCACCAGCCTCCGGATCCAGCACATTATCCTCCGCAACTTCCGCCACCTTCAACAGGACCCCACCACTAAGCACATCTTTCCCTCTCCACCCCTCTCCGCTTTCTGCAGGGATTGGTCCCTCCGCGACTCCCTGATCCACACGTCCCTCCCCACGGATCTCCCACCCAGCACTTATCACTGTAAGCGTCAGTGCTACACCTGTCGCTACACCTCCTCTCTTGCCACCATTCAGGGCCCCAAACAGTCCTTCCAGGTGAGGCAACACTTCACTTGTGAGTCTGTTGGGGTCATCTATTGCATCCGGTGCTCCCCGCGCGGCCTCCTCTACATCGGTGAAACCTGATGCAGATTTGGGGACCGCTTCGTCGAGCACCTCCGCTCCGTCCGCCACAACAGACAGGATCTCCCGCTTGCCACACACTTCAACTCTACTTCACATTCCCATTCAGATATGTCCATACATGGCCTCCTCTACTGCCGTGATGAGGCTAAACTCATATACCTTCCAGGTAGTCTCCAGCCCCTTAGTATGAATATAGAATTCTCCAACTTCCAGTAATTCCCTCCCCCTCCCCTCCCCTATCCCTATTTCAGTCTGCCCCCTCCCCCAGCTGCCTACTACCTCCCTCATGATTCTGCCTCCTTCTACTACCCATTGTGCTTTCCCCTATTCCTTCTTTACCTTTCCTGCCTATCACTTCCCTGCCTCCCTTCCCCCACCCCTTTATCTTTCCCCTTACTGGTTTTTCACCTGGCACCTACCAGCCTTCTCCTTCCCACCCTCCCCCCACCTTCTTTATAGGACCTCTGCCCCTTCCCTCTACAGTCCTGATGAAGGGTTCCGGCCCAAAACGTTGACTGATCGTTTCCACGGATGCTGCCCGACCTGCTGAGTTCCTCCAGTGTGTTGTGAGAGTTTCTAGAGTAGGTTACATGGTCGGCACAACATTGTGGGCCGAAGGGCCTGTAATGTGCTGTAGATTTCTATGTTCCATGGAAGAGCTGCAGATTCTGAAATTCTAACTGCCCCTATCCAATATCCCCTGCTACTTCATTGCAAACCTGGCTGCAAAGAGTGTTAAGGTTCTTTTCCCAACCTATGGATATTCCTTTCTCACGTTTTCAGTTCCATGTCGCAGTGATGGTAAAAGGCTGGGGAATGTTTCAGTTATGAAAGGTGAACTGAATATCTGATAGTGTTAGTTGCCTCACTAATGTGCCTGATTTTACAAGGTGAATGTTTTCTATAACCATTGACTTAAAAATTCAGAGGTGCTGTAAAGCAAGATGTTTAAATGTACGTACCAGCCTCTCTGCTATCTTTGCAAGTACATTGGAGTTATACAAGCGCCAAGAATAGTCTTCCCAAGAACTCCAGATATACACACATGGTTTCTCATAGAGGTATGGAATACAACAATATGACCTGAAATGAAGGAAGCAGAGGCAGATTAACAATTAAAACACACCAACTATGAAAAAAGGTTAGAAAAGTGTTGATCCAGTTTCATATTAAATTAGTAAAAATCCCATTTTTACTACTGTACAGTACATGGTAACAAGAAAGCCCAACCCTTCTCTTGACCATCAATGATAGCGCTATCACTGAACTCATTCTTTAAAAGGGTTGAAGATTAAAGTCTGTCACAAGCCTTGTGGCTCATCAGGCTGGTGCTTATGCCAGTTTCTGTGGCGTGAAGCGACTGAGAATACGAGATCCACCCCCCCCCCCCCCCCGCTGGATAGGACGCCAGACTATCGCAAGGTTAACCCCCAGCATTTTGCCAGTACGCGTTCTCAGCTGGGTAGAATGGAGCATTGTGTGGTTAAGTGCCTTGCTTAAGGACACACACGCTGCCTCAGCCGAGGCTTGAACCCATGACCTTCAGATCGCTAGTCCAACACCCTAAACACTTGGCCACGCACCACACCTTTAAAAGGGTTGAACAGCATCAAATTGAACATTTCCCCACTGTACCTGTCATACTCTGTGTTGTCGGCCTTTCTGGGCGGTGTAATTGAGTTATCTTTTGGAGATAAGCTAATTTCATTATTCTCCAATTCATCTTCAGAATCTCTTGAATCCAGTAAAGATTTCTTCTCTTCACTTCCTTCCACTTTCTCTTCTTTTTTCTTTTTTGTAACAACTTCTACCAATTTGCCACAGTTACCTAGAAGTATATTTGCAGATTTCATGTAGACTATGACTAGTGCTCCAAACTAACACAGCAAGGTTACAAGGTTGCATTTAACATTTCATAAATAAAAATTTTAAAATGCGCAGTGAAAAAATATTTGACTGGAAAAATAAAAGATGATGTATTGTAATGCTAGTGGTTATTCTATGAAAGGTAATCAACCTAAAACAATGTTCCACTCCACAGATGTTGCCTGACTGGCTGAGGTTTCCAGCATTTTCTGATTTTATTTCCTGTTTCCAGAATATACAGTTTGTTTTATTTTCCAAGAACAAACTCCACTCAGACAGAGGATTAGGGTTCATAATCGATAAGATCGTAAGATATAGGAGCAGAATTGGAAGGTAGCTGGAACACTTCCAAATGCGGTGAGTTCTTTCTCCTTGCGTGGGGGTTTTTCTTAAAAACAGTAGCCAGTGCGCAGGTGCGGGAAGCAGCAGAAGGCAGGTGGAACACCACCAAACGTGGTGGGTTCCTTCTCCTTGCGTGGGGCTTTCTCTTATTTTTTTAAACCATCAAAGAGAGATAAGGTCTAGTGGAGCAGACAACTTCAGAGTGGGGGCTACAGTCAGAGTGGGAACTTAGAGGCTTTGACTCAAAAGGCTTTGATTCGAAGAGGCTGAGGCCAAAGAAACAGGTAAGAAGGATTAGTTTTTCCTTGCTCTGGGTGTCAGATGTGGGAATCCTGGGATTCTTCCAGTCTCCTAGATGGCCACATCTGTGCCAGGTGTACCGAGATGCAGCTCCTGAGAAAGTGTGTTAGGGATCTGGGGCTGTGGCTTGATGACCTACAGCTTATTAGGGAAAGTGAGCAGGAAATGGATAGGAGCTACAGGGAGTTAGTCACCCTGAGGCTGCAGGAGTTAGGTAAGTGTCTAACAGTCAATGAAGGGAAGGGAAGAGCTCAGATAGTAGAAAGCACCCCTGTGGCCATACCCCTCAGTAATCATTATCTCATTTTGGAGGCTGTTGAGAGGGGTGACCTGACAGAGGACGGCCATGGCGAATGGGTCTCTGGCACTGAGCCTGGTTCCATGGTGCAAAAGGAAGAGGAGAAGATGAGGAATGTGGTAGTCATAGGAGATTCCATAGTGAGGGGAACAGGCAGAAGGCTCTGTCAGCCTGATAGAGATACCCACATGGTGTGTTGCCTCCCCAGGTGCCAGGGTACAGGATGTCTCAGATCTGGTGCGGAGTATTCTGAAGGGAGAGGGTGAACAGCCAGAAGTCTTGGTACACATTGGCACCAATGACATTGGTAGAAAAAGGGAGAAGGTTCTGAAGAGAGAATTCAGGAAGTTGGGTAGGAAGCTGAAAAGCAGGACCTCCAGGGTAGTAATCTCCGGATTGCTGCCTGTGCCACATGCTAATGAGCGCAAGAATAGCATGATTAGGCATATTAACGCGTGGCGGAGAGACTGGTGTAGGGAGCAGGGCTTCGGGTTCCTGGATCATTGGGGCATCTTCTGGGGGAGGTACAACCTGTACAAAAAGGACGGGTTACACCTGAACCCAAAGGAGTCCAGTATCCTAACAATCAGGTTTAATAGAGGTGTTAGGGAGGGTTTAAACTAATTTGGCAGAAGGATGGGAACTGGAGTGATAGGGCTGAGGAAGGGGAAAACAGGAATAAATCAACGATAGCATGCAACAGAGATGATAGAAAAGACAGGCAGGAGATGAGACATAATCACAGCCAGTGGGATGAGTTATAGGGCATAGACGCGTGGTGCAGCTAAAACAGAAAACAACAAATACTAAACTGAAAGTGTTATATTTGAATGCATGGAGCATAAGAAAAAATGGGTGATCTTGAAATTCAGCTGCAGATTGGCAAGTATGGCATTGTGGCCATCTCTGAAACTTGGCTGAAGGATAAACCTCCTGGACCTGATGGAATGCACACTTGGGTTCTGAAGGAAGTAGTTGGAGAGATTGTAGAGGCATTAACAATTTTTTTTCAAGAATTGATAGATTCTGGCACTGTACCGGATAACTGAAAAATTCCAAATATTCCTCCGCTATTTAAGAAGGGTGGGAGGCAGAAGAAAGGAAACTATAGACCTGTTAGCCTGACATTAGTGGTTGGAAAGTTGTTGGAATCGATAGTTAGGGACGAGATTACGGAGCACCTGGAGACACATGACAAGATAGGCGAAAGCCAGCATGGTTTCCTGAAAGGAAAACCCTGCCTGCCTAACCTACTACAATTCTTTGAGGAAATTACAAGCAGGGTAGACAAAGGAGATGAAGTAGATGTGGTGTACTTGGATTTTCAGAAGGCCTTTGACAAGGTGCCACACAGGAGGCTGCTGAGCAAGTTAAGAGCCCATGGAATTACAGAAGAGTTACTAACATGGGTGGAGCATTGGCTGGTTGGCAGAAAACAGAGAGTGGGAATAAAGGATCCTATTCTGGCTGGCTATTGGTTACCAGTGGAGTTCCAGAGGGGTTGGTGTTGGACCGCTGCTTTTTATGATGTATGTCAATGATTTGGACTACGGGATTAATGGACTTGTGGTGGAGGAGCAGGCAGTGTTGAAGAAACAGAGAGTTAGATAGTTTAGGGGAATGGGCAAAGAAGTGGCAAATGAAATACAATGTTGGAAAGTGTATGGTCATGCACTTTGGTGGAAGAAATAAACAGGCAGGCTATTATTTAGAAAGGAGAGAGAATTCAAAATGCAGAGATGCAGAGGGACTTGGGAGTCCTTATGCAGGATACCCTAAATGTTAACCTCCAGGTTGAGTTGGTGATGAAGAAGGTGAATGCAATGCTGGTATTCATTTCTAGAGGTATAGAATATAAGAGCAGGGATGTGATGATGAGGCTCTATAAGGCACTCATGAGACCACACTTGGAGTATTGTGTGCAGTTTTGGGCTCCTTATTTTAGAAAGGATACACTGACATTGGAGAGGGTTCAGAGAAGATTCACGAGAATTATTCCAGGAATGAAAGGACTGGAGTTCAGGAGAATGAAGGGGGATCTGAAACAAACGTTCCTAATGTTAAAAGGCCTGAACAGATTAGATATGGCAAAGATATTTCTCATAGTAGGGGAGTCTAGGACAAGAGGGCACGACCTCAGGATTGAAGGATGTCCATTTAGAACAGAGATGCAGAGAAATTACTTTAGTCAGAGGGTGGTAAATCTGTGGAATTTTTTGCCATGAGCGGCTGTAAAGGCTAATTTATTGGGTGCATTTAAGGCAGAGATAGATGGGTTCTTGATTAGCCAGGGCAAAAAAGGGTATGGGGAGAAGGCAGGGGAGTTGGGATGACTGGAAGAATTGGATCAGTCATGATTGAATGGTGGAGCAGACTTGATGTGCAGAATGGCCTATTTCTGCTCCTATATGTTATGGTGTTATGATCTTATGATATACCCTAGATTACTGTGGGAAGCGAGGGAGGAGATTGTTGAGCATCTGGCGATGAACTTTGCATCATCAATAGGGACGGGAGAAGTACCGGAGGACTGTTCAAGAAAGGGAGTAGAGATAACTCAGGCAATTATAGACCAGTGAGTCTTACTTCAGTGGTGGGCAAGTTGTTGGCAAAGATCCTGAGAAGCAAGATTTATGAGCATTTGGAGAGACATAATCTGATTAGGGATAGTCAGTATGGCTTTGTCAAGGGCAGCTCACGCCTTACGAGCCTAATTGAATTCCTTGAAGATGTAACAAGACACATTGGGTAGAACAGTGGATTTAGCGTACATGGATTTCAGTAAGGCATTTGATAAGGTTCCCCATGCCAGGCTCATTTAGAAAGTAAGGAGTCATGGGGTCCAAGGAAACTTTGCTTTGTGGATCCAGAATAGGCTTGCCCACAGAAGGCAAAGGGAGGTTGTAGATGGTTCATACCCTGCATGGAGGTCACTGACCAGTGGTGTTCCACAGGGATCTGTTCTGGGACCCCTACTCTTTGTGATTTTTATAAATGACCTGGATGAGGAAATAGAAGAGTGGCTTCGTAAGTTTGGTGATGACACAAGGGTTGAGGGTATTTGTGGATAGTCTGGAGGGTTATCAGAGGCTACAGTGGGACATTGATAGGATGCAGAACTGGGCTGAGAAGTGGCAGATGGAGTTCAACCCAGATAAGTGTGAAGTGCTTCATTTTAGTAGGTCAAGTTTGAAGACAGAATGTAATATTAATGGTAAGACTCTTGGCAGTGTGGAGGATCATGGAGATCTTGGGGTCCGTGTCCATTGGACACTTGAAGCTGCTGCACAGTGTTATTAAGAAAGCATATGGTGTGTTGGCCTTCATTAACCGTGGTCTTGAGTTCAAGAGCCGTGAGGTAATGTTACAACTATATAAGGCCTGGTCAGACCCCACTTGGAGAACTGTGTGCAGTTCTGGTCACCTCACTACAAGAAGGATGTAGATACTGTAGAGACAGTGCAGAGTAGGGGATCTAGAAAGCAAGGCAGGAGCAGAGGGAACTGCGTAATCTCCAGACAGAGCTGCAGCAACTTCTCCTTCTGCAGTTGAAGGGGGTAGATGTGAGGGAGGAATTACAAGAGGTGAAGGGTCAGCAAGGGTCCAAACTGTGGAAGAGGGTGAGATGTGTTTGTGTTTCTTCTTCCAAAAGGTGCACAGGGGGAGCTCTGTGATCCACAACCTTAAAGAAGAGGACGGATCAGTCGCGTCCTCGCAGACAGACATATTGAGGATCTGTAGGTCCTTCAATGCCAGTCTGTATGACAGAAAGGCCACAGACACCACAGCTTCCCACAACTTCCTGTCATCTATCATGCAGGTCTTAGACGATGGCTAGCGGGAGAGTCTGGATCAACCACTGACCCTGGACGAGCTGACAGGCTCCATCCGTTCCTTTGAGTCAAGTAAGGCTCCCAGAAGCAACAGCTTACTGGCTGAGTTGTACTCAGCTCTGTGGAACTGGATAGGCCCTGACCTGCTGGAAGTGTACAACGCTATGTTTCCAGCTGGTAACATGTCAGAAGAAAGGGCATGAGGAAGGGCATCATTACCCTCATCTACAAGCAGATGGGGGAAGGGGATGATATTAAAATTTGGAAGCCAATATCACTCCTGACTGTGGACTATAAGATCCTGTCCAAAGCTACCGCCAACAGGGTCAAGTCTGCTCTGGGACAGGTGTCCGGCCAAACCTGTGCTGTACCGGGCAGGAAGATCTCAGACAGGCTCATGCTGTTGAGGGACACCACGCCTACGTGCAGAACAGGGCAGTGGATGTCAGACTGGTCAGCTTGGCCCAGGAGAAAGCCTTTGACAGTGGATTTAGTGTAAATGGATTTCAGTAAGGCAATTGATAAGGTTTCCCATGCAAGGATCGTTCATAAAGTAAGGAGTCAGGAAATTCAAGGAGACCTTGCTTTGTGGATCAGGAATTGGCTTGCCCACAGAAGGCAAAGAGTGGTTGTAGATGGGTCATATTGTGCATGGAGGTCGGTGACCAGTGGTGTGCCTTAGGGATCTGTTCTGGGTCCTCTCCTTGTGAGTTTTATAAATGACCTGCATGAAGAAGTGGAGGGATGGGTTAGTAAATTTGCTGATGACACAAAGATTGGGGGTGTTGTGGATAGTGTGGAGGGTTGTCAGAGGTTACAGCAAGACATCAATAGAATGCGGAACTGGACTGAGAAGTGGCAGATGGAGTTCACCTCTGATAAGTGTGAAGTGGTTCATCTTGGTAGGTCAAATCTGAAGTCAGAATGCAATAAGACTCTTAGCAGTGTGGAAGATCAGAGATATCTTGGGGACTTAAAGCTGCTGCATAAGTTGACATTGTTGTTAAGAAGGCGTATGGTGTGTTGACATTCATCAATCATGGGATAGATTTCAAGAGCCATGAGATAATGTTACGGCTATATAAGACCTTAGTTAGTCCCCACTTGAAGTATTCTGTTCAGTTCTGGTCACCTCACTACAGGAAGAATGTGGATACTATAGAGAGAGTGCAGAGGAGGTTTACAAGGATGTTGCCTGGATGAACTTTGGATCATTCAGGAGGCAGAGGCAGTAATAGATCAGAGTTTCAGGGAAACAGTCACCCCTAAAAGTCAGGAGACAGGTAACTGAGTGACTGTCAGGAGAGGGAAGGGGAATAGACAGAACGAGCAGACCATCCCTGTGGCCGTTCCCATCAATAATAACTATAGTATTTTGGATACTGTTGGTGGGGACAACCTACCAGGGACAAGTAGTAGTGGTTGTGTCTCTGGCACTGAGACTGGACCGTCAGCTCAGGAGGGAAGGAGGGAAAAGAGGAGAGCAGTAGTGATAGGGGATTCGATAGTTAGGCGGACAGATAAGAGTTTCTATGGGAGAGATCGAGAATCCCGGATGGTCTGTTGCCTCCCTGGTGCCAGGAT
Source organism: Mobula birostris (assembly GCF_030028105.1). Taxonomy (NCBI): domain Eukaryota; kingdom Metazoa; phylum Chordata; class Chondrichthyes; order Myliobatiformes; family Myliobatidae; genus Mobula; species Mobula birostris. The sequence continues at coordinate 91,296,299 of NC_092371.1, read as the reverse complement.
CTGCGATATCTTGGATTGAGTACTCTGTATTCTCAGGAGAGAGGGTGAGCAACCAGACGTCATGCTCCATGTGGGGACCAATGATGTAGATAGGAGTAGGGATGAGGTCCTGAAGAAGGAATAAAGGGAGTCAGGAAAGAAGTTAAAAAGCAGGACCTCAAGGGTGGTAATCTCAGAATTGCTGCCTATGCCATGAGACAGAGAGGGTAGGAACAGGAAGTTATGGCAAATGAATGCATGGCAGACGAGTTGGTGCAGGGTGCAGGGGTTCAGATTTCTGGATCATTGGGATCTCTTCTGGGGAAGGTCTGACCTGTACAAAAAGGACGGGCTGCACCTGAACTGGAAAGGGACCAATATCCTGGTGGGCTGGTCTGCTAGAACAGTTGGGGAGGGTTTAAACTAGTTTGGCAGGAGGGTGGGAATCACAACATGAGCGCAGAGATTAGGGTAGAAGGAAAAGGGCATGATGCCATGTATTCTGAGTTGGTGAGGAAGGACAGGCCGGGGATAAAACATAAATGTAGCCAGTTAGAGGGGTTGAAATGTGTCTATTTCAATGCTAAGAGTATTAGAAATAAAGGGGATGAACTTGGAGCACGGATCAGTACGTGGAACTGATCCATGTTGTGGCCGTTATTGAAACTTGACTGGAGGAAGGGCAGGATTGGCTGATGGGGTTTTGGCTGGGGTTTAGGTATTTTAAAAGGAATAGGATGGAAGGTAGAAAAGGGTGGGGGGAGTAGCATTACTGGTCAGGGATAATATCATGGCTATAGAAAGGGAGGACACTGCAGAGGGAGTGTCCACTGAGTCGGTGTGGGTGGAAGTCAGAAATAGGAAGGGATCAATCACTGTGGTGGGAGTAGTCTATAGGCCCCCAAATAGCCCTCGGGATACCAAGGAGCAGATAAGCAGGCAGGTTTTAGAATGGTGCAGGAGATACAGGGTTGTAGTTATGGGTGATTTCAACTTCTCTCATATTGACTGGCACCTCCTGAATGCAAGGGGGATAGATAGGGTTGACTTTGTCAGGTGTTCTCAAGGAGGATTCCTGACACAGTATGTGGACAGGTCGATGAGAGGAGAGGCCATACTGGATCTAGTTCTGGGTAATGAACCTGGTCGGGTGGCAGACCTCTTGGTGGGGGAGCATTTTGGTGAGAGTGACCACAACTCCCTTAGCTTCAGCATAGCTATGGAAAAGGATAAAAACAGACAAAATGGGGAAGTGCTTAACTGGGGAAGGGCTAACTATGAGGGGATGAGGCAAAATGAGCAAGAGTAAATTGGAAACAGATGTTTAAGGGTGAAAGCACAGAAGTAATGTGGAGGAAGTTTAGGGACCACTTGTGCTGGGTTCAGGATAGGTTTGTCCCACTGAGACAAGGAAAAGATGGTAGGAAAAGGGAACCGTGGCTGACAAAACAAGTGAGGCAACTCGTCAAGAGGAAGAAGGAAGCATATGTTAGATATAAGAAGCAGGAAGCAGGAGGGGCTTATGAGAAATATAGGGTAGCCAGGAAGGAGATTAAGAAAGGACTTAGGAGAGCTCGAAAGGGGCATGAGAAGGCCTTGGCATGTAGGATTAAGGAGAACCCCAAGGCGTTCTATGCATATGTGAAGAACAGAAGTATAACAAGAATGAAGGTGGGGCTGTTAAAGGATAAAGAAGGCAACATGTGCCTGGAGGTGGAGGAGGTTGGAGAGGTCCTAAGTGAATACTTTGCTTCAGTATTCACAAGTGAAAAGGGACTTGATCAGGGTGAAGTCGAAATAGAACAGGCCTGTGTGCTGGACAATGTGGAGATTAAGAAGGAAGAAGTGTTGGATCTTCTTAAAAACATCAAGATTGATAAGTCCCCAGGGCCGGATGTGATACACCCCAGGTTGCTGTGGAAGTGAGAGAGGAGATCGCTGGAGCAGTAGCTATGATCTTTGAATCCTCTTTGGCTGCAGGGGAGGTGCTGGAGGATTGGAGAATGGTAAATGTAGTAACCTTGTTTAAAAAGGGTAATAGGGAGAATCCTGGGAGCTATAGACTGGTAAGTCTTACGTCGGTGGCCTGCAAACTATTGGAAAGGATTCTTAAGATTAGGAACTACAAGCATTTAGAGAAGTACAGTCTACTCAAGGAATGTCAACATGGCTTTGTGAAGGGAAGGTCGTGCCTCAGGAGACTAATTGAGTTTTTTGAAGAGGTAACAAAAGAAATTGATGAGGGTAGGGCAGTAGATGTGGTCTACATGGATTTTAGTAAGGCATTTGACAAGGTCCCCCATGAGAGACTCATTCAGAAAGTCATGAGGCATGGGATCAGTGGAACCTTGGCTGTTTGGATTAAAAATTGGCTTAAAGGAAGAAAGCAGAAGGTAGTAGTGGAAGGAAAGTATTCTACCTGGAGGTCAGTGACTAGTGGAGTGCTGCAAGGATCTGTCCTAGGACCCCTGCTCTTTGTGATTTTTATAAATGACCTGGATGAAGAGGCGGAAGGATGGGTGAGTAAGTTTGTGGATGACACAAAGATTGGAGGAGTTGTGGATGGAGCTGTAGGTTGTCGAAGGTTACAGGAGGATATAGACAGGATGCAGAGTTGGGCAGAAAAGTGGCAGATGGAGTTCAATCTGGATACGTGTGAGGTGATGCATTTTGGAAGGAAAAACCAGAAGGCTGAGTACAGGATGAATGGTCGGTTACTTAAGAGTGTGGATGAACAGAGGGGCCTTGGTGTTCAAATTTATACATCCCTCAAGGTCGCTGCACAGGTTGATAGGGTAGCTAAGAAGGCCTATGGGATGCTAGGCTTCATTAATAGGGGGATTGAGTTCAAGAGGAGAGAGGTCATGTTGCAACTCTACAAATCTCTGGTGACACTTCACTTAGAATATTGTGTTCAGTTCTGGTCACCTCATTATAGGAAGGATGTGGAAGCTGTGGAGAGGGTGCAGAGGATGTTGCCTGGATTGGAAAACAAGTCTTATGAGGCAAGGTTAGCAGAGCTGGGACTTTTCTTTCGGAGCTTAGAAGGATGAGAGGAGACTTGATAGAGGTCTACAAGATTACGAGAGGCATAGACAGGGTGGATTGTCAGTACCTGTTTCCCAGGGCACGAATAGCAAACACCAGAGGACATATATACAAAGTTAAGGGAGGGAAGTTTAGGGAAGACATCAGGGGTAAGTTTTTTTTACACAGAGGGTCGTGGGTGCCTGGAATGACTTGCCATGGATGGTGGTGGAGGCTAAAACATTAGGGGTATTTAAGAGCCTCTTGGACAGGCACATGGATGAAAGAAAAATAGAGGGTTACAGGGTAGTGTGGGTTTAGTACTTTTTTTTTAAGGAATATATGGGTTGGCACAACATCGAGGGCCAAAGGGCCTGTACTGTGCTGTATTATTCTAGTGTCTAGTAATTGGAGAACGTCCCTTACGAAAATAGGTTGGGTGAACTTGGCCTTTTCTCCTGGGAACGATGGAGGATGAGAGGTGACCTGATAGAGGTGTATTAGATGATGAGAGGAACTGATCATGTGGATAGCCAGAGGCTTTTTCCCAGGGCTGAAATGACTAATATAAGGGGGCGAGATTTTAAGGTGCTTGGAAGTAGGTACAGAGGAGATGTCAGAGGTATGCTTTTCATACAGAGAGTGATGGGCGCACTGGTAGAGGCGGACACACTAGGGTCAATAAGGGACTCTTGGATAGGTACTTAGGAGCTTAGAAAGATAGAGGGTTCTGTGGTAGGGAAATGCTGAGTAGTTTTTAGTATAGGTTACTTAGTCAGCACAACATTTTGGGCCAAAGAGCCTGTAATGTGTTGTAGATTTTCTATGTTCTATGTTCTATAATAGTGTAAAAATACTAATGATAATAGTGTACCATAGTGCAATAAAGTGCTCACAATCCTCTCAGTGAAGGCTCACCAGTGCTTTATAAAGTCTCACCATTGCATCCTTGCTTTTATATTGCTCTTGAAATGAAAGCTAACATTGTATTTGCTTTCCTCAGCACAGACTCATCCTGCAAATTAACCTTTAGGAATCCTGCACAAGGCCTCCCAAATCCCTTTGCACCTCAGATTTTTGTATTTTCTTTCCATTTAGAAAATAGTCAATACTTTCATTTCTTCTACCAAAGTGCATGGTCATACACTTCCTGACACTGTATTCCATCTGCTGCTTCTTTGCCCATTCTCCTAATACAAGTCCTTCTGTAGCCTCCTTATTTTCTCAAAACTACCTGCCCCTCCACCTATCTTTGTAACATCTGCAAACTTTGCAACAAAGCCATCAATTCCATCATGCAAATCGTTGACATAAAACGTAAAAGAAGCATTCCCAACACAGTCCCTTGTGGAACACCACGTATCACTGGCAGCCAAGCAGGAAAGGCTCCCTTTATTCCCACCCTTTGCCTCTTGCCAATCAGCCACTGCTTTATCTATGCTAGAATCTTTCCTGTAATACCATGGGTAGCCTCATTTGTGGCACCTTGTCAAAAGCCTTCTGAAAATCCAAGTACACAACATCAACTGATTGTCTATCCTGCTTGTTATTTCTTCAAAGAATTCCTACAGATTTGTAAAGCAATATTTTCTCTTGAGGAACCCATTCTGATTACAGTCTATTTTATCATGTGCCTCCAAGTACCCAGTAACCACATTCTTAATAATCGACTCCAACATCTTCCCAACCACTGGGGTCAGACTAACTGGCCTACAATTTCCTTTATTCTGTCTTTCACCCTTCTTGAAGAATAGAGTGACATTTGCTGTTTTCCAGTCTTCCAAAACCTTTACAGAATCTAGTGATTCTTGAAAGATCATCACTAATACCTCCACAATCTCTTCAGCCACCTCTTTGAGAACCCTGGGGTGAACACCATCTGATCCAGGTAACTTATCTACCTTCAGACCTTTCAGTTTCCCAAGAACATTTTCTCTAGTAATGGTACTTTCACACACTTCATGATCTCTGACACCTGGAGCTTCCACCATACTGCTAATGTCTTCCGCAGTGAAGACTGATGCAAACTACTTCTTCAGTTCATCTGCCATTTCATTGTCCCCCATTACTACCTCTCCAGCATTGTTTTCCAGTGGTCTGATATCCACTCTTGCCTCTCTTTTATACTTTTATGTATCTGAAGAAACTTTTGGTATCTTCTTTAATGTTATTGGCTAACTTACTTTCATATTCCATTTTTACATTCTTAATTAATTTTTTTATACTCTATTGTTAGTATTTAAAAATTTCCCAATCCCCTTACTTCCCACTAATTTTTGCTCTATTATATGCCCTCTCTTTGGCTTTGACTTCCATTGTTAGCCATGATTGTGTCATCTTGCCTTTAGAATATTTCTTCCTCTTTGGAATGTATATATTGCATCCTGTGCCTTCTGAGTTGCTTCCAGAAATTTCAGCCATTGTTGTTCTACCTTCATCCCTGCTAGTGTTCTTTTCCAATCAATTCCAGCCAACTCCTCTCTCATGCCTCTGTAACTCCCTTTACTTTAGTCCACTCTAACACTGATACATCTGACTTTAGCTTCTCTTTTTCAAATTTCAAGGTGAATTCGATCATATTATGATCACTTTCCCCCAAGGGTTCTTTTATCTTGAGCCCTCTAATCAATTCTGGTTCATTGCACAATCCCCAATCTAGAATACCTGATCCCCTGGTGTGCTCAACCACCAGCTGCTCTAAAAATAATCTCATTCTAGAAATTTCCCACTCTTTGAATCCAGCACCATCCTTCGGTCCTCCATCCACCCTTTTCAATTTTTTTTGCCTTTTATGTTGCAACACATCCTGTTGACTGCAATTTTGCCCTGTCATCAGCCTCTCTTTGCGAGGTGTCTCACTACGCATTACCTCTATTTCTAAACCAACCACCTCATTTTCAGCACTATCACTCCGATTCGCATCCCCCTGCCAAATTAGTTGAAATCCATCCAAACAATTCTAGCCACCTGTCCGCAAGGATATTGGACTCCCTCAGGTTCAAGTATAACCCTTCCCTTTTGTATGGATCATACCTTCCCCAGAAGAGATCTCAGTGATCCATGAAGCTGAACCTCTCCCCCCGCCCCACAGGCATACTCTGAACTGACTGTGCATTTGCCCTCCTTCTCCTGACAGTCACCCAGTTACCTGTCTCCTGCAAGCCAGGAGTACATACCTCCTTGTACCTCCTGTCTATCAACTCCTCATCCTCCCGTACAAGTCAAAGGTCATCAATCTACAGATCCAGTTCCTAAACACATTCTCTCAGGAGCTGCAGTTCGGGGCATGTGACGCTGATGTGTTTATCTGGGAAACTGGAGGTCTGCCAGACTTCCGACATCCCACACACAGTGCAGAGCACTGCCCCTGGAGCCATTCTCACTATTGGATGCACTAATAGATGAGGAGTGAACAAATAAGAACAGAGAGAGAGTAACTTACAAGTCAAAATATCGCACCCAAACCTGATGTTGCCTCAGCTTTACGAGCCAAAGCTACTCTAAAGACTGGCACACTCCAATAATGGCCGCTTTGCTTGCACTTGAAGTATTCTTATTGACCTTTTCAAATGAATCCGTCTTGTGATTGGTTGCTCCTCAAGTCAGAAAAACTGCTGCGAAACTCTACCTTCAAAATCTTGATCGCCGCCCTGATTAAAAAGTGGCTGTTTCCACACACCCCTGGTGTGTGCATTGTCCAACTCAGACTCTACGTACTAATTATCAGGTAATAATGAATTTTGAAACACCCTGTTCTTGACCTAATCAATATCACCAATAGCAATAGGTGTGAAATCCCTGCATTACCACCAGGACAGCCATAGATAATGGCATAGAGCATTATAAAATGGATACCTGACAGGTAAAGGATGGTCTGTGGAGCAAAGCATTATAAAATGGATACCAGGCAGGTGAAGGACTGCAGTTGCCAGTTGTACAATGGCAGTCAGTGAGGAACTTGTAATATTGCTTCTTAAGGAGAATATGTTAAACAGCATGCTAAAAAGAAAGCAATAGAGTGCCTCATTGAGTTTAGTATCATTCAGAGGGAAAGAGATGTTGCGGGGTTTGGGTTGAGATACTATAATATGATTCCTGGTCATCCTGACATCAGCTTATGGATTCAAATGTTGACTTTCACAGAAATCCTTCATCAGTATTATAAGAATACCGGCCTCTACCACTCAGATACCTACTGTCCTCTAGGTTAAAATGTTCTTCTTTAGAACACCTCGAAACCTTGAATCCTTCACCCTACACAAATGCCAACTCATTTTCAACACATGTGTCATGGGGAAATCTTCCTGCTATTTATCCTGTCTATGCCCCTCATAACGTTGTATAACTCTTTCAGTTTTTTTAGGTCACCTTACACATATCAGGATTAAATTCAATCTGCTACTGCTCTGCCTCCTCAATCAGACACAAGATACAGTAGTGTAGTAGTGAGCATACTAGTGTAGCAGTGCCTAGTAGCATAATGGTTCACACAACGCTGTAAAGTAACAGTGATCCAGGTTCAATTCCTGCCGCTGTCTGTAAGGAGTTTGCACGTTCTCCTTGTGTGTTTCTTCCAAAGACATACTGGTCGGTAAGTTAATTGGTCATTGTAATTTATCCCGTGATTAGACTAAGACTAAATCGGGGGATTGCTGGGAGGCACGGCTCAAAGGGCCAAAAGGGCCTCTTTCATGCTGAATCTCAATAAATACTTTGTAAATAGACAGATAAATAACTAATCTTTATCCTAATATTTTAAACATACATGACTCAGACACTGCCACCAATACCGCCCATGGTGTTGAGAGGGTGAACAGCCTTAAATTCCTCAGCATACACATCGCCGAGGATCTCACATGACTGTCCTGTTGTACATACTATTAAATTACCATAAATTGCACATTGCACATTTAGACGGAGACGTAGAGGTTTTTACTCCTCGTGTATCTGAAGGATGTAAGTAATAAAATCAATTCAATTCAATTCAATTCAAACAACATGATTTAAATTTGATCTTGTAAATGCTTTGTGACATTGTTTAGGCCTAAGGTTCCGCTGAACTTCATTTGTTTAAGGAGACAAGTTCTTCATTCTTCTTGTATCACTGAAGTTACCTAATATATCACTTACAAAATTAAAAGACATGACAAACATATTTTGATGGAAATACTGGCTCGTTGTAGCTATGAAAGGCAGCAAGTTCCTACCTATGGACACTTCAAAGGTGAGAAGCCGTGACTGGACTGATGGATCAATCATGGTTGCCTCGAAAAATCCAGCAAAAAGAAGAAATTCCTCTTTTTCTCTTGTAGCAGACTGAAAGGTGAAAATATCAAATTGTGACCTCTTCAGTAGGATGGCATTCTGCATATCAAGCGGTTGTGTACTCATGTGGTCTGACCTTCGCTCTAATCATTGAATCAGTCACTGCTGTGACAGCATCGACTACTGATACTCATTGGTAACAAACATGCCTACCTGGGGAAGTGGCAGCCAGTGAAAGCACAGTCTACCCCTGTTTAGGGAAATGGCAGCCTGGGGAAATGGTAGCCAGTAACCATGTGCAAGGTGAGAAAGAACAAGGATGTGGTGGATAAATTGTTGAGCTCAAGACGTGCAAGATGTCTCAGTATATGAAATGATGACGAAGAGAGGTTTTTGAGAGTGAACAATAAACACAAAATAATCTGCAGATGCTGGGGTCAAAGCAACACTCAACACGCTGAAGGAACACAGCAGGTCAGGCAGCATCCATGGAAATGATGAGTCAATGTTTCGGGCCAGAACCTTTCATCAGGACTGAAGAGGGAAGGGGTAGAGGCCCTATAAAAAAGGTGGGGGGAGGGTGGGAAGGAGAAGGCTGGTAGGTTCCAGGTGAAAAACCAGTAAGGGGAAAGATAAAGGGGTGGGGGAGGGGAAGCAGGGAGGGGATAGTGTTAAGGATCCGGCCTGAACACTGGGTCGAAGGACCTCTGCAGGTAGCTCTGGATCATGACAGTCTTTAACTTCTGTTTTCTTTCACCTGGCCACGTGGGTTCTGGCCCAGCCCCTTTCCTTTTTTGGACTTCCTCCAACTACCTGCTTGTCTCCTCATTTGCACCTACTTGTTTCTAATTTTCACTCATTACCCCGTCCATTTAAACCCTACCTTGACTAGCATTCTCTGACAGTTTGTCCCAGTGTGACCTGTTTTGTTCCAGCCTGTCATTATGACTTCTGCCAACTGATTTTGCCTGATTCTGTGTTTTGGACTTTGCCTGCTCTTGGACCTGATTTTTTGCCTGTGTGCTCTGGATTGTCTGCCCTTGCCTGACTGTCTTTTCTGGATAAGACCTCAGCCTGCCATTTTGGATTTGTGCCTGCCTTCTGTTTTTGAAAGACTGTGCTCCTTTGTTCTCCCTAATAACCCTGGTGAAATAATATTCATTGGTCTGCACTTGAGTCCTGCTGAAACCTGACAGAACCTGACAGGATAGGCAGGAAAGGTGAAGAAGGAATAGGGAAAAACACAATGGGTAGTAGAAGGAGGTGGAACCATGAGGGAGGTGATAGGCAGCTGGGGGAGGGGGCAGAGTGAAATTGGGATAGGGGAAGGGAGGAGGAGAGAATTACTGGAAGTTGGAGAATTCTATGTTCATACCAAGGGGCTGGAGACTACCTAGATGGTATATGAGGTGTTGCTCCTCCAACCTGAGTTTAGCCTCATCATGGTAGGAGAGGAGGCTGTGTATGGACATATCTGAATGGGAGTGGGAAGCAGAGCTGACGTGGGTGGTAACCGGGAGATCCTGTCCGTTGTGTTGGATGGAGCGGAGGTGCTTGACGAAGCGGTCCCCCAATCTGCCTCGGGTTTCACCGATGTAGAGGAGGCCGCACCGGGAGCACCGGATGCAATAGATGACCCCAACAGACTCACAAGTGAAGTGTTGTCTCACTTGGAAGGACTTTTTGGGGCCCTGAATGGTGGCAAGAGAGGAGGTGTAGGGACAGGTGTAGCACTTGCGCTTACAGGGATAAGTGCTAAGTGGGAGATCCATGGGGAGGGACGTGTGGACCAGGGAGTCATGGAGGGATCAATCCCTGTGGGGGGTGGAGAGGGAAAGATGTGCTTAGTTGTGGGGTCACAAGTGAAGTGTTGCCTCTGTTGGGGTCCTCTATTGCATCTGGTGCGGCCTCCTCTACATCGGTGAAACCTGACGCAGATTGGGGGACCGTTTTGCCACGACAGGATCTCCCAGTAGCCACCCACTTCAACTCTGCTTCCCATTCCCATTCAGATATGTCCATATATATCAGATGTATCTACTGCCATGATGAGGCTAAACTCAGGTTGGAGGAGCAACACCTCATATACCGTCTAGGTAATCTCCAGCCCCTTGGTATAAGCATAGAATTCTCCAACTTCCGGTAATTCCCTCCCTCCCCCTCTCTTCCCCTATCCCTGTCACTCTGCCTCCTCCCCCAGCTGCCTATCACTTCCCTCACGGTTCCACCTCCTCCTACTACCCATTGCATTTCCCCTATTCTTTCTTCACCTTTCCTGCCTATCATCTCCCTGCTTCCCCTCCCCCACCCCTTTATCTTTCCCCTTACTGGTTTTTCACCTGGAACCTACCGGCCTTCTCCTTCCCACCCTTACCCCCCCCACCTTTTTAGGGCCTCTGCCCCTTCCCTCTTCAGTCCTCGTGAAGGGTTCCAGCCTGAAATGTTGACTGATCGTTTTCATGGATGCTGCCCGACCTGCTGAGTTCCTCCAGTGTGTTGAGTGTTCCTGAGAGTGAACAATGTCTGGACAGGACAGGACAGGAGAGAACTGGAAATGTGGCCAGTGTGGAAAGGAGGCTGCAATGCTGTTGCCAACAAGAAGATTCTAGACATCCAGAACATTGCTGTGCATCATAAACTTCAGGCAAAGCCATTTTTAAGCACACTTAAACATCCTGAAGAAACATTTTATCCAGAATCTTCAGAAGCTTTCAAGATTACAGATTTGACATATTTCACAATAGATTGGAAGAGCTGGTTAAAAAAGATGTTAGGCTGTAAACACTGGCTATAGGATATAAATTACAGATACATTTAGATCAGTTACTGCAAGATCAAGAAAAACTATTATACTAGACCTTATAGCTGAAAGACCACAAGCAATAGCTGCCAGATTAGACCATAAGACTTTAAAGACATAGGAGCAGAATTAGGTCATTCATGCCATCAATTCTGCTGCATGATTCAATCTTGGCTGATTTATTTCTACTGCATTCTGACAAAACTGACAAGGGAAATTAGGGATAATATCAATTCCAAAGAAGAAACATGCAACTTAGCTGGAAAAAGTGGCACACCTGAGGACTAGGAGAAATTCAGTCTGGCAGAGGAGGACAAAGGGCTTAATTAGGAAAGGGAAAAAAAATTGAGAGAAAGCTGGCAGGGAACATAAAAACTGACTGTAAAAGCTTTTATAGATATGTGAAAAGAAAAAGATTAGTTAAGGCAAATGTAGGTCCCTTACAGTCAGAAACAGATGAATTGATCATGGGGAACAATGACATGGCAGACCAATTGAATAACTATTTTGGTTCTGTCTTCACTAAGGAGGACATAAATAATCTTTCAGAAATAGTAAGGGACCGACAGTCCAGTGAAATGGAGGAACTGAGGAAAATGCATTATTAGTAGGGAAGTGGTATTAGGTAAATTGAAGGGAATAATGGCAGATAAATCCCCAGGGCCAGATGCTCTGCATCCCAGAGTGCTTAAGGAAGTAGCCCAAGAAATAGCGGATGCATTAGTGATAATTTTTCAAAACTCTTTAGACTCTGGATTAGTTCCTGAGGATTGGAGGGTGACTAATGTAACCCTGATTTTTTTTTTTTTTTTAGAAAAAAAAAGGGAGAGAGAAACTGGGGAATTATAGACTAGTAAGCCTGACATCGGTGGTGGGGAAAATGCTAGAGTCAGTTATCAAAGCTGTGATAACAGCACATTTAGAAAGCGGTGAAATCATCGGACAAAGTCAGTATGGATTTGTGAAAGGAAAATCATGTCTGACGAATCTCAGAATTTTTCGAGGATGTAACTAGTAGAATGGATAGAGGAGAACCAGTGGACATGGTATATTTGGATTTTCAAAAGGCTTTTGACAAGGTCCCACACAGGTCAGTGTGCAAACTTAAAGCACATGGTATTAGGGGTATGGTATTGATGTGGATAGAGAATGGGTTGGCAGACAGGAAGCAAAGTGGGAATAAACAGGACCTTTTCAGAATGGCACGCAGTGACTAGTGGGGTACTGCAAGGCTCAGTGCTGGGATCCCAGTTGTTTACAATATATATTAATGACTTGGATGAGGGAATTAAATGCAGCATCTCCAAGTTTGCGGATGACACAAAGCTGGGCAGCAGTGTTAGCTGTGAGGAGGATACAGGGTGACTTTGATAGGTTAGGTGAGTGGGCAAATTCATGGCAGATGCAATCTAATGTGGATAAATGTGAGGTTATCCACTTTGGTGGCAAAAACAGGAAAACAGATTATTATCTGAATGGTGGCCGATTAGGAAAAGGGGAGGTGCAACGAGACCTGGGTATCATTGTACACCAGTCATTGAAAGTGGACATGCAGGTACAGCAGGTGGTGAAAAAGGCAAATGGTACGCTGGCATTCATAGTCAGAGGATTCCAGTATGGGATCAAGGAGGTACTGCAGTTGTACAAGGCCTTGGTGAGACCACACCTGGAGTACCGTGTGCAGTTTTGGTCCCCTAATCTGAGGAAAGACATTCTTGCCATAGAGAGAGTACAAAGAAGGTTCACCAGATTGATTCCTGGGATGGCAGGACTTTCATATGATGAAAGACTGGCTAAACTGGGCTTGTACTCGTTGGAATTTAGAAGATTGAGGGGGGATCTGATTGAAACATATAAAATCCTAAAAGGATTGGATAGGCTAGATGCAGGAAGACTGTTCCCGATGTTGGGGAAGTCCAGAATGAGGGGTCACAGTTTGAGGATAAAGGGGAAGCCTTTTAGGACCGAGATGAGGAAAAACTTCTTCACACAGAGTGGTGAATCTGTGGAATTCTCTGCCACAGGAAACAGTTGAGGCCAGTTCATTGGCCATATTTAAGAGGGAGTTAGATATGGCCCTTGTGGCTAAAGGGATCACGGGGTATGGAGATTAGACAGGTACAGGGTTCTGAGTTGGATGATCAGCCATGATCGTACTGAATGGCGGTGCAGGCTTGAAGGGCCGAATGGCCTACTCCTGCGCCTATTTTCTATGTTTTTATGTTTCTCCCACCTTCTCCCTGTAACCCTTAACCCCCTCAGCAATCAAGAAGCTATTAATCTCTGCCTAAAATACACTGAATGAGCATGGAATGAGCTCCTTTGGTCCAACCACAGTAACCTTCCTTTGGTCCAACCAGCCCATGCCAACCACAGTAACCTTCCTGCTAATTCCGGCTGCCCACATTCATCCATAACCTTCCAAAAGAAGACTTACCTTCTACAGCTCTCTGTGGCAACAAATTCAACATCCAATGGTTGTAGAAGATACCTCTCATCTCAGTTACAAAGGAATGTACACTTATTCTGAGGCTATGCCCTCAGACCCTAGAATATTCAATTTACAGAAACATCCTTCCGATGCCTATTTTATCCTGCTAGGAAGGTTCCAAGAACACCACTTTCTGAACTCTCAGTAAGCCCAGAGCCATCAAATGTTCCTCGTCTGTACATTAGAACAGTACAATGAAGTACAGGCCCTTCAGCCCATGATGTCGTGGCAGTCTTTAAAATCTACTCCAAGATCACTCTAACACTTCCTTCCCTGCATAGCTCTCAATTTTTCTCTTACCCATATGATATCTAAGAGTCTCTTAAATCACCTTAATGTATCTTCCTGTACAGCTAAAACTGGCAGCGTGTTCCATGTACTCACCACACTGTGCAAAAATCTCACTCTGCCATTCCTCCCTCTACTTGTCTCCAATCACCGTACAAATATACCCTCTCATACAAGCCATTCCACCCTGGGGAAAAGGTGCTGGCTGTTCACTCGATCAATACCTTTTATAATCTTATGCACCTCTATCAAATCAGCTCTCATCCTCCTTTGCTCCAAAGAGAAAACCCCTAGCTTGCTCAACTTTTCCTCCTCTCTAATCCAGGCAGCACCCTGGTAAATCTCCTCTGCATTCTTTCAAAAGATTCCACATCTTTCCATTAATGAGGTGATCAGAACTGAACACAATACTCCAAGTGTAGAATAACCAGAGCTTTACAAAGCCTCAGCATTACAACTCTTGAACTTAATCCCCAACTAATGAAGGTCAACACACCTTATGTCTCTTTAACCACTCTATCAACTTACCCGGCAACTTGAAGGTATCTATGGAGTTCATTCCCATGAACCTCCTCTGCACCCTCTTCAGATACAGGGCCCAAAATTGCTCTCAATATTCCAAACATCTTATGACCATTTGCACATTCTTACTTGATTACCCAGGAGGACCAAAAGTGTCTGACCAACTGGGACCAATCTGATCTAGATTACGCAGGAGGAAAATGACACCTGACCAACCGAGCCCAGTCTAATCAGACCAATCTGATCTGCTTCACCCAGGAGGACCAATAGCATCTGACCAATCTGATTTGGATTCTCCAGGAGAACCAGTGTCATCTGCAGAGGAAAGACAACACAAGAATATCGCATTGTGTTTTTGTTCTAGACTTACTTCTGGCAGAGGGTGAATGCTATCAACGCTCACTTCCATTGCACTTGGCTGTTCCAGGGCGTTTGTGCTTTCTTCACCTTCAATTTGACTATGACTCTCTTCTTTTGCCTTGGACTTAGATTTGGATTTTTTGCTCTTTTTTTTAAATTTGAACATGCTTTTTGATTTTTTCCCTTTGTCACTTTGAATAGCTGCAATGGAGCTGTAGATATCTACTGAGATTGCCATAAGTATTCGCCCTCGGTAAAATACCCCTTCTCCTAGGCCCTCATTTAGATCCTTGTAGGCATCTCTGAGCACAGAATTCTGGGGAGAGCCGTAGAGGTAAACCCACGTTGGGCCAAGGGTTGGATAGAAACCAGCTGAAAAATAAGAGAGAATGATTAATATTCAGATATGGGTTTTACTAACAAGAGAGACATGTCATGTGTTTCCATTAACAAACACAGTGAAGTCATTTTGTATGGAATCAGGTGTTTTGGACCAACTCATCTGTGCATACAACATTGCCTAATTAAACTAGTCCCATTTGCCTGAGTTGGGTCATATTCCTCTAAACTTTTCCTAGCTATGTACTGTAACTGTCCTTTAAAATGTCTTAATTGTACCTGCCTCTACCACATCTTCGGCAGCTCATCAATATACTTACCAGCCTCTGTATGAAAAAGTTATCCCTCAAGTCCCTTTTAAGTCTTTCCCTTCTTACATTAAAATGTTTTCCTTCTCATTATGGACTTCTTAGCTTTGAAGAGGGGCAGATGCATTTCAGCAGCATGTTGCCTGCGCTAGAGGATATTATCTACTGTATAAAGGGAGGTTGGGTAAACAGATCGCTTTCCCTGGAACATCAGAAGCTGAAGGGTAACCTAATAGAACTTTATAGAATTATGGGAATCACACAGAGTTGTCAGTCTGAGTCCTCTGCCTAGCATGGAAGTGTGAAATTAGAGGCAGGTGTTTAAGGTGAGAGGGGGAAATTTAATGGAGAAATGTTAGGTAGGGTTTACACATAGAGCAGTATGTGACCAGAACCTGCTGTCTGGGCAATGTCTAAAGCAGAAACAACAGCAACATTTAAGCAACAGCAACAAGCTGGGAAAGGAGGGAGATCGACAATGGCAAATAGGTCACTCGAATTGGCATCAGAGTTGGTACAGACATGTTGGGCCAAAAGACCTGTCTACAGTATACTGTACTGTTCTATATCTAAGGGCAACAGGGACAAATCAGTAAAGTATAAACTAATATCAGAAACAGGAAAGGGGCACTACTCTACTGGGTGTTTTTTATAGACAGGGACATCGAGGAGCAGACAGGGAGGCAGATTCTGGAATGGTGCAATAATAATAATAGGTTTGTTGTGATGGGAGATTTTAACTGTCCTAATAGTGATTGGCATCTCTTTAGTGCAAGAGGTTTCAATGGGGTGGAGTTTGTTAGGTATGTTCAGTAAAATTTCCTGATGTAATATGTAGATAAGCCAACTAAAGGAGAGGCTGTACTTGATCTGGCATTGGGAAATTAACCTGGTCGGGTGTCAGATCTCTCGGTGGGACAGCATTTTGGAGGTAGTGATCACAACTCTATCTCCTTCACAATAGCATTGGAGTGGGAGAGCAGCAGACAATTTAGAAAAACCTTTAATTGGGGTAGAGGGAAATATGATGCTGTTAAGCAGGAACTTGAGAGCATTAGTTGTGAGCAGATGTTGGCAGATATGATGGCAGAATATACTTTGTGGTATTAATGGTAAGACTCTTGGCAGTGTGGAGGATCAGAGAGATCTTGGGGTCAGAGTCCCTAGGACACTCAAAGCTGCTGCGCAGGTTGACTCTGTGGTTAAGAAGGCATACAGTACATTGGCCTTCATCAACTGTGGGATTGAGTATAAGAGCCAAGAGATAATGTTACAGCTATATAGGACCCTGGTCAGACCCCACTTGGAGAACTGTGCTCAGTTCTGGTCACCTCACTACAGGAAGGTTGTGGAAACTATAGAAATGGTGCAGAGCAGATTTACAAGGATGTTTCCTGGATTGGGGAGTATGCCTTATGAGAATAGGCTGAGTGAACTTGGCCTTTTCTCCATGAAGCGGCGGAAGATAAGAGGTGATCTGTTAGAGGTGTATAAGATGATGAGAGGCATTGATCGTATGGATAGTCAGAGGCATTTTCCCAGGGCTGAAATGGCTAACACAAGAGGACACAGTTGTAAGGTGCTTGGAAGTAGGTACAGAGGAGATGTCGGGGGAAAGTTGTTTTTTTTTTTTTTTTTTAAAAACACAGATTGGTGAGTGTGTGGAATGGACTGCCGGCGACTCTGGTGGAGGTGGAAACGATAGGGTCTTTTAAGAGACTCCTCGATAGGTACGTGGAGCTTAGAAAAATAGAGGGCTATGGGTAACCCTAGGTAATTTCTAAAGTAAGTACATGTTCAGCACAGCATTGTGGGCTGAAGGGCCTGTGTTGTGCTGTAGGTTTTCTGTTTCTATCCTGCCACAGGAAGTCCCAAGTCCCTTTGCACCTCTGCATTTTGAATTCTCTCCCCATCAAAATAATAGTCTGCCTGTTTATTTCTTCCACCAAAGTACATGACCATACACTTTCCAACATTGTATTTCATTTGCCACTTCTTTGCCCATTCCCCTGAACTACCTAAGTCTCTCTGCAATGCTACTAGCTCCTCCACCTACCTTTGTATCATTGCCAAATTTAGCCACAAATCCCTTATTCCCACAGTTCAAATCATTGACATACATCGTAAAAAGCAGCAGTCCCAACACCAACCCCTCTGGAACTCCACTGGTAACCGGCAGCCAGCCAGAATAGGATCCCTTTATTCCCACTCTGTTTTCTGCTGATCAGCCAATGCTCCACCCATGCTAGTAACTTTGTAGTTCCATGGGATCTTATCTTGCTAAGCAGTCTCATGTGTGGCACCTTGTCAAAGGGCTTCTGAAAATCCAAGCACACCACATCTACTGCATCTCCTTTGTCTACCCTGCTTGTAATTTCCTCAAAAATTGCAGTAGGTTCGTCAGGCAGGATTTTCCTTTCAGGAAGCTATGCTGCCTTTGGCCTATCTTGTCGTGTTCCTCCAGGTGCTCTGTAATCTCATCCCTAACAATCGATTCCAACAACTTCCCAACCACTGATGTCAGGCTAAGAGGTCTATAGTTTCCTTTCTGCTGCCTCCCACCCTTCTTAAATAGCAAAGTAACATCTGCAATTTTCCAGTCATCCAATACAATGCCAGAATCTATCGATTATTGAAATATCATTGTTAATTCCTCCGCAATCTCTCCAGCTACTTCTTTCAGAACCCAAGGCTGCATTCCATCAGGTCCAAGAGATATATCCACACTCAGATCATTAAGCTTCCTGAGCACCTTCTCAATCGTAATTTTCACTGCATATACTTCACTTCCCTGACACTCTTGAATGTCCAGTATACTGCAGATGTCTTCCACTGTGAAGACTGATGCAAAATACACTTTCAGTTCCTATGCCATCTCTGCGTCTTTCATTAGTCACTAGCTTCCTTTCATAATTCATCTTTTCCTTTGTAATGACCTTCTTAGTTTCCTTCTGCAAGTTTTTAAAAGCTTCCCAATCCTCTATCTTCCCACTAGCTTTGGCTTCCTTGTGTGCCCTCTCTTTTGCTTTTACTTTGGCTCTGACTTCACTTGTCAGCCATGGTAGTGTCCCTTTACCTTTACAAAAATTCCTTCTTATTTGGAAAGTATCTGTATCCCTCATTTTTTTGCAGAAACTCCAGCCATTGCTGCTCTATTGTCCTTCCTGCTGGTGTTCCTTGGCAGTCAACTTTAGCCAGTTTTCCTCTAATGCCATTGTAATTTCCTTTGTTCCACTGAAATACCGACACATTGGAAATTAGCTTCTCCTTCTCAAATTTCAAAGTGAGCTCGATCATATTGTGATCACTGTTCCCTAAGGGTTCCTTAACCTTAAACTCCCTTATCACCTCTGAATCATTGCACAACACCCAATCCAACACAGCTGATCCTCTAGTGGGCTCAACAACAAACTGTTCTTAAAAAGCCATCCTTTAGACATTCTACAAATTCTCTCTCTTAAGGTCCAGTACTGGCCTGTTTTTACCAATCCACTTTCATGTTTAAATCCCCAACGATTATCATGACATTGCCTTTCTGACACACCTTTTCTATCTCCTGCTGTAATTTGTAATCCACATCTCGGCTGCTATTTGGAGGCCTGTATACAACTGCCATTAGGGTCCTTTTACTCTTGCCATTTCTTTACTCAACCCATAGACACTCTACACCTTCTGATCCCATGTCATCCTTTCTACTGACTTAATATTATTTCTTATACACAGGGCCACACCACCACCTCTGCCTACTAAACTATCTTTCTGATGCACCATATATCCTTGGACATTCAGCTCCCAATGGCTCCCATCCTTTAGTCAAGTTTCAGAGATGACCACAACATCATACCTGCCAATCTGTAGCAGAATTTCAAGATCATTCATTTTATTTCTCATGATGCATGCATTCAAATATAACACTTTCAGTCCAGTATTTATTGCTTTCTGTTTTAACTGTACCATGCCTCTATTGCCCTGTATATCATCCAACTGGCTGTGATTTACAAGGATGGTTGCCTGGATTGGAGGGCGCACCTTATGAGAATGGGTTGAATGCACTTGGCCTTTTCTTCTTGGAGCGACAGAGGATGAGAGGTGACTTGAAAGAGGTGTATAAGATGATAAAGGGCATTGATTTTGTGGATAGTCAGAGGCTTTATCCCAGGGCTGAAATGGCTAACACAAGAGGGCACAGTGTTAGGGTGCTTGGAAATAGGTACCGAGGGGCTGTTAGGGGTAAGGTTTACACACACAGTGGTGGGTGTGTGGAATGCACTGCTGATGGCAGTGGTGGAAACGGATACAATAGGTTCTTTTAAGAGAACCTATTTAATCTCTTAGATAGGTACATGAAGCTTAGAAAAATAGAGAGCTATGTGCTAGGGAAATACTAGGCAGTCTCTAGAGTAGGTTACATGGTGACACAACATTGTGGGCTGAGGGGCCTGTAATGTGTCGTAAATTTCTATGTTCTATGTAATAAGCCTTAAGTGGGAGGGAAATTAGTGAAAGATTTTTAAGGATAGGAATTATTTGCATTTGGAAAAGTGTGGACTTATGAAGGATAATCACTATAAAATTATCTTGTTATTTTTTGTGAAAACAGATCACAAGTATCCATTTAGGACCTTGCAAACATCATCCTTCTCCAGATCGTTCCTATGGTCCCTACTTTTTCCTTAGCTTTCCTCTTGCAGTATATCTTGCGATCCTCCTTAAGCTTACTTACCAAGGATATTCCATAGGTCTTTTTGCTCTCCTAATTTTGTCGTTCAGTTCTATATTCCTCAAGAGAATGCTTTATCTCAGTCACCTATGCCTCTCTTGTTCCAGATTAAACCTTCCCTATCCTGATTTCCTTGGTCATGCCATATGTTCCTTTCCCCCTCACCAGAACATGTTGACCCTGAACTTATACTTACTCACTTTTAAAAGATTCTCATTTATTAGACATTGCTTTACCCACAAGCATCTGCTCACCCCGCCCCCCCCCCCCAATTACTAACCCTTAATTTAAGGTCTAATTTTATTTCTTTCTATAATTTCCACGCAGAATTATGGTTGGTACTTCCTCATCAATTCCATCACCTGCCCGGTTTCATTTCAAAGATAAGGTTGAGTTCTACCTAGTCTGCTGGAGTCAACAAATAACCCTTGAGCTCACCATTTATTCTGGGATCCGATATTTGTTGTAAGTTGATGAAATGAGTTGCTATGGCAACATCATTGATGTTAGCATCATCAATGACTTGAATTTTGATACGTCGAGCAAGTGGGGGAAACATCTCAACAAAAGTGATTTGTTCATTCCATTCTGGATTTGTCGTGTTGCTTTCCACTGATGTTTCTCCCTGTTGTTGAGAGAAAATTGTTATTGTTACTTCCAGAATATCACTACAACTGTTTAATTTCCTGTGGAATCAAGAACATGAATCTCAATAACAGAAAAGGTAGGTATGAGTTAGAAGGATTGTGTGGGATTGGAGAGGTAGTTTTATCCCCACATAGAGAGTGGTTGAAATCTGTAACATTCTGCATGAGAAAGAGGTCAAGGTCAGTTTTCATTAAGACCATAAGATATAGGAGCAGCATTAGGCCATATGGCCCATCGAATCTGCGCCACCATTCAATCACGCTTGATCCTTTTCCTTTAATCTCCTCCTCAACCCCAGTTCCCGCCCTTCTCCACATAACCTTTGATGCATTTTCAAATGGTCTAGACAAGCACTTGCAGCACAAAGGTGTGCAAGTCTAACAGCAACTCCTTCGCTTGCATCTTTGGAAACAGCACTATTTCCATCTTTAATATTTCTATTTTTACCTTTCAGGGTTCTTTTGAAGACGCTGACCTGGAGTTACACACTGACTACAGTTCTTTGTGGGAATGGGACCCGTTCTCGGGTTTCACAAATGGCTGTTGTTTGGCATGCCAAGGGCTCAACTAAGAGCTTCGCTCACCTTCGGAGGACCGAGATTTCATGGCTCTGGAGATGTGGGGGGTGGGGGGGGATTGGAGGTCCATGCCTCTGCAGGAGATCAGTGTGTCGTTGGACGGAAGATCTCTGGCTGTATACCCAGAGACCCAAGGTCTTTAGGCACAGAGCTCGGAAAAAGTGATGCAACGGACTTTTAACATCATAAACCAGCGAGTTGTTTGTTATGCCTCCCCTCTTGCTGTGAAACGGAGACACCTCTTTCTCCATTAGGGAGAGAGAGCCTGTAGTATGTCGAATACTGGGTAAACAAATAGTCTTTGGAGTACTGCAAGTCTGTGTATTTGCTGTTGCTTTGCTCACACTTGAGTGCTCGGTGGTGGGTGCCAATGATTTTTTTGCCACTGGGTGGAGGAGGGATTGTTGGTTGCTGCTGCTTATGTGCTGGAGGGAGGGAAGCTTGGGGGGGGGTGAACCTTGGGGTTCTAACATTTAACTGTCATTCATTCCTTGGGGTACTCCTTTGTTTTTGTCAATGGTTGTGAAGAAAAAGCATTTCAGGATGTATATTGTATACATTTCTCTGATATTAAATGTACCTTTGAAACCTTTGAAAGTCTAATTGCTGGTAAACAGAATTCGTGTTGATAAATTGATGGGAGTCACAATAAATTCCATATGCTGTAGCCTTAAAAAGAAACTACTGGAGGAACTAAGCAGGTCAGGCAGGACTAATATCCTAGCAGGAAGGTTTGTTAATGCTGCATGGTGGGGCTTAAACTAGAGTTACAGGGGGATGGGAACCAGAGTGCCAGAACAGTCAGTGGAGAGGTTGTGGAGGCAGATATTGGTAAGACCTCAGACAAAAGTTAGGAATCAACATGTTGAACCTGGTGTGACAAATGTCCTGAGCTGCATATATTTTAATGCAAGAGGCATTGTAGGAAAGGCAGATAATAGTGCTGAAGATGAAGTAGCTGGTTTACAAATAGAGGCAACGTGTAGTGAGGAGAGGATGTTGACAGAGCAAAATTGCAATCAATTGGATGAGTTGCAAAATAAAAGGTGGACAAGATCAAAAGAGTGAATACAGGACTAAAGATGCTGTATTTGGATGTGCGTAGTATATGGAATAAGGTAGATGAACTAGAGGCACAGTTGCAGAGTGGCGTCATTTTAGAATGGTAATGAGGGGGAATTTCTTTAGCCAAAGCATTTTGAATTGGTGGAATTCTTTGCACAGGCAGCTGTGGGTGCCAAGTCTTGATATACAGTATATTTAAGGCAGAGGTTGATAGATTTTTGACTGGTCAGGGTATGAAGGGATAAAGGGAGAAGGCAGGAGATTGAGGATGAGAGGAAAATTGGATCAGACATGACGAAATGGCGGAGCAGACTCAATGGACTAAATGGTCTAATTCTGATCCTATATTTTATGGTCTTAAGAACAAAAGAACAAGAAAAGAGAGAGTTAATATTTCTGAAGATGTTCTAACTCAACAAATGCTGCCTGGGCTATTTGAGTGTTTGCAGCATTTTATTTCAGATTTCTAGTTTCTCATGTCTACATGAAGAGAAAGTACTTGAATTTTACAGGGCCCTTTCTTGTACTGGAGTAAGCTTCTGGAATCTGGTACCTACTTGTGTGATGGGGTCTGCGAAAACCTTCAAATGGAAGCTAGAATGGGTTTACTAAGGGGCAAAATTGTTTATTTAACAAAGCAAGGGACTTAGCTGTTAATGTGCTTCCCTGGGCAGGTTTGATTGCCTACGAGGCTTTCTGGAGATTTCACACATCGAGCATAAGAAGGTTTTGGACATGACAGACTTTGGAGCATATTGTCATTTTCTGGCCATTAGTTTGACAAGTTAACTTCTAAGAACATCCCCAGAAAAGCAGATAATGAATAGAAATCAGGAGGAGAAGATGGCGACGTGACGCAGCTCGCAGCGGCCACTCCTGTGGTGATGTCTGTTATTTGTCAAGTGGGGTGCCGTGCACAATCCTGATTTGATGGAGACAGACGTGACAGCACAGAGAAATATCTGGTGAAACTTCTGAAATGCCTGCTTCGCTGCTGCTGCTACTGTGTGATCCAGAATCTCCAGAGGGGAAGGCCCCGAGTCCTTGGCTTTGCTTGTTGCTCGGCGGCCGGGGCGGGGTCAAAGCGCTCAGCAGAGGATGGTGCTCAGAGAGGCTGTGTCGGAGGCTCGAAGTTTTCAGACAGACTCCGAGTCCGCTGCGGTCGGGTGCTTCCAATGGTGCTGCATCGGCAAGTTTGCGGCGCTTGGAGGTTCATGGCAGGGAGAGTTTCTCCCTTCTGCCGTCTGCGTGAGATGATGAGGATATCGGGACTTTGAGACTTTTTTTTTTTACCATGCCCATGGTCTGCTCTTTATCAAGTTATGGTATTGCTGTTGTAACTATATGTTATAATTATGTGGTTTTGTAAGTTTTAGTCTTGGTTTGTCCTGTGTTTTCTTGTGATATCATTTTGGAGGAACGCTGTATCATTTTTTAATGCATGTATTTCTAAATGACAATAAATGAGGACTGAGTGTCCTCATAATCTAAACTAATCTAATCTTTACCTGCTGTCCTGCAAAGGTGACTTGGATGTAAGGATCAATGAAAACTTTCTGTTCTCTGAGGATTTTTGAAATACTCCCCATAAATCCAGAGTTCATGCTGGGGAGATCTTCTGCCTTATACAACTTGATGTAGAATTTAGCCCAGGGTCTCTCAAGTGGCACTTGTTTTGGAAGCAGAAGATTCCTGTAATATACAATTAAATATTTTGTGAGAAATAAGATGAAAAGCTATGGATGACAAAGAAGCACCATGATTACACGTAATCCAGAAACCATAATGATATGTTCGAACAATAATATGATAATTTAATTAAAGAAATTAAATTCCTGAAACAAGAAGTTAACATCATTAATGCAACCATGAAAATACCAGGTTGTCATAAAAATCTCTGGTTCACTGACAGACTGCATATAAAGAGAATGATTCCCTTATGGGGGTGGGGGGGTTGTATAAAACCAGGAGACATATTTTCAAAGTGCAAGTTAAACCACTTAAGAAAAAGCAATAAACAGGAGCAGGAGAAAGCCATTTGGACAAATAGTTGATCTAGCCTACCTACAGGAAAGATATCAATAAGGTAGAAAGGAAGCAGACAAAATTTACAAAGTTGATGCTGGGACTAGAGGATTCTTACTTCATTGGTTGGTAAGTTGATGGAAAAGATCCAGGATTTATGAACATTTGGATAGGTATAATATGATTAGGAATAGTCAGCATAGCTTTGTCAAAGGCAGGTCAGGCCTTACGAGCCTGATTGAATTTTTTGAGGACGTGACTAAACACATTGATGAAGGTAGAACCATAGATGTAGTGTATATGGATTCTAGCAAGGCATTTGATAAGGTACCCTATGCAAGGCTTATTGAGAAAGTAAGGCGGCATGGGATCCAAGGGGTCATTGCTTTGTGGATCCAGAACTGGCTTGCCCACAGAAGGCAAAGAGTGGTTGTAGACAGATCACATTCTGCATGGTGACCAGTGGTGCCCCTCAGGGATCTGTTCTGGGACCCCTACTCTGTGAATTTTATAAATGATCTGGATGAGGAAGTGAGGGATGGGTTAGTAAATTTTCTGATGGCACGAAGGTTGGGGGTGTTGTGGACACTGTGGAGGGCTGTCAGAGGTTACAACAGGACATTGATAGGATGCAAAACTGGGCTGAGAAGTGGCAGATAGAGTTTAACCCAGAGGTGTGAGGCAGTTCATTTTGGCAGGCCAAATATGAGGGCAGAATATAGCATTAATGGTAAGACTCTTGGAAGTGTGGAGAATCAGAGGGATCTTGGGGTCCGAGCCCATAGGACACTCAAAGCTGCTACGCAGGTTGACTCTGTGGTTAAGAAGGCATATGGTGAATTGACCTTCATCAATCGTGGGACTGAGTTTAAGAGCTGAGAGGTAATGTTGCAGCTATATAAATAATAGGCATCCGTTAGTCTCGTGAGACCATGGATTTGCACCTTGGAAGTAAATAGTAATAGTCATAGAAATAATAAATAGTAATAGAATAGTAATAGAAAATAGTAATAAATAGTTAAATAGTAATATGTAAATTATGCCAGTAAATTAAGAAATAAATCCAGGACCAGCCTATCAGCTCAGAGTGTCTGACCCTCCAAGGGAGGAGTTGTAAAGTTTGATGGTCACAGGCAGGAATAACTTCCTATGACGCTCTGTGCTGCATCTCGGAAGAATGAGTCTCTGGCTGAATGTACTCCCAGTACATTATGTAGTGGATGGGAGACATTGACCAAGATGGCATGCAATTTAAACAGCATCCTCTTTTCAGACACCACCGTGAGAGAGTCCAGTTCCATCCCCACAATATCACTGGCCTTACGAATGAGTTTGTTGATTCTGTTGCCCAGCACACAACAGCAAACATGATAGCACTGGCCACCACAGACTCGTAGAACATCCTCAGCATCGTCCGGCAGATGTTAAAGGACCTCAGTCTCCTCAGGAAATAGAGACGGCTCTGACCCTTCTTGTAGACAGCCTCAGTGTTCTTAGACCAGTCCAGTTTGTTGTCAATTCGTATCCCCAGGTATTTGTAATCCTCCACCATGTCCACACTGACCCCCTGGATGGAAACAGGGGTCACCGGTACCTTAGCTCTCCTCAGGTCTACCACCAGCTCCTTAGTCTTTTTCACATTAAGCTATAGGTAATTCTGCTCACACCATGTGACAAGGTTTCCCACCGTAGCCCTGTACTCAACCTCATCTCCCTTGCTGATGCATCCAGCTATGGCAGAGTCATCCGAAAACTTCTGAAGATGACAAGACTCTGTGCAGTAGTTGAAGTCCGAGGTGTAAATGGTGAAGAGAAAGGGAGACAAGACAGTCCCCTGTGGAGCCCCAGTGCTGCTGATCACTCTGTCGGACACACAGTGTTGCAAGCACATGTACTGTGGTCTGCCAGTCAGATAATCAAGAATCCATGATATCAGGGAAGCATCCACCTGCATCGCTGTCAGCTTCTCCCCCAGCAGAGCAGGGCAGATGGTGTTGAACGCACTGGAGAAGTCAAAAAACATGACCCTCACAGTGCTCGCTGGCTTGTCCAGGTGGGCGTAGACACGGTTCAGCAGGTAGACGATGGTATCCTCAACTCCTAGTCCGGGCTGGTAGGCGAACTGGAGGGGATCTAAGTGTGGCCTGACCATAGGCCGGAGCAGACCACATCCAACATCTATGGTGGATGTGGAGGAACTGGCAGAATAGAATAGAGTCCCACAGAGGCAGGTGAGCAGAGGTACAGTTAGGCCATTGTGGTAGTGTTTCGGACTGTAATTGTTATTTGTCACTAATCTGGAGCACAATGGTATGTTGATGTAAAACTATTAGAGCTCCAATGACCCTTGTTCAATTCCCAATACTGTCTGTTAGGAGTTTATACCTTCTACTTATAGGGAAAGGTTGAATAGGTTAGGACTTTATTGACTGGAGTGCAACATTAACTGTTTTCCTTTACTTAGAATACCTCTAGCACCTTGTGTTTTTATCCAAATTTCCATCATTTGCAGTTTTTCATCCAACATCTGAGAGCTGATGTTTGGACTTTGTGAGATGGAGGAGAGGCTGCTAAATCACAATGATGGGTTAATGTTGATGGAGAGGAAGTGGTGGAATCTCTGCTTAAGAAAGAAGTGGCGGGCTCTCATGCTGTGGGCCATGGGTGTGATGTTGAGTGGTTGGCTGTGGGGTAACTGTTTGGACAATATGACAAAATGAGACAAATGTAGTTGCTTCCACCAAGATTTTATAAAGGAAAAGCTTGTTTTTGCTAACCTTCAGGCATTCATTCCAAATCACAACATGGATTCACTCCAGCTTTTACTCACTTTTCAACATCTTCATCCGGTTTGGCAATACCACCAGGTATACCTCCCTGCGAATCACCTTTCCCAAATACTGTGATTGTGCACTTCACAAAGCCTTTAATGCCACTTTTTGTGTCTTTAGGGTCAGTCAGAATGGCCCATTTCTGATAAAAACCATGATCTGAAAAACAAAAATAATTCCTAATTTCCTGACAATAATTACGCTGCATTTGATACCTGAAAGTGATTGAAGAACCCTGGTAAATCATCATTACAAGCATCAGGATTGTGAAAAGAGGAAATGCTGAAAAAATGTCATTGAAAATTTTAAAATAATGGAAGAGATTATGAAGTGCTCTCAGGTAAACGAGTTATTCTCAGAAACAGTTTGGAATAAGCAGAAAGTGAGTGCACAGTAGTACAATGGAGATAGATAGAATGTAAGCACGTGGAGAAACAATATGAAACCAGGCTGATAAAGAGCTACTAAAAGTTCAAAATTACTACTTTAACTGGAACAACATATCCAAGTATTCCAAGGACCAGTAAGTATTTGGATAGATATGGACTGAAGAATAGTCAGCATACCTTTGTCTGTGTTCGGTCATGTCTAACCAATCTTACAGAGTTTTCGAGGAAGTTACCAGGAAAGTAGATGGAGGCAAGGCAGTGGATGTTGGTTACATGGACTTTGGTAAGGCATCCCACATGGGAGGCTGATCAAGAGGGTTCAATCGCTCGGCATTCAGGATGAGGTAGTAAAGTGGATCAGACATTGGCTTTGTGGGAGAAGCCAGAGAGTGTTAGTAAATGCTTGCCTCTCTGACTGGAGGCCTGTGACTAATAGTGTATCGCAGGGATCGGTGCTGGGTCCTTTGGTGTTTGTCACCTATATCAATGATGATAATGTGATGAACTGAATGAGCAAATTTATGGATGACATCAAGATTGGGAGTGTAGTGGACAGAGAGGAAGGCAGTCATGGCTTGCAGAGGGACCTGCAGCAGCTGGAAAAATAGCAGATGGAATTTAATGCAGACAATTACGAGGTGTTGCACTTCGGTAGGTCAAACCAGGGTAGGTCTTACAAAGTGAACGGTAGGGCACTGGGGAGAGTAGTGGAACAAGGGGATCTGGGAGAAAGGTCTATAGTTCATTGAAGAAGTCAACACAGGTAGATAGGGTTATAAAGAAAGCTGCTGGCATGTTAGCCTTCATAAATCAATCTATTAAGCAAAGGAGATGGGATGTCATCTTGAAGATGTATAAGATGTTAGTGACTATTGAATAGTGGTGTTCCGCAGGAGTTGGTGTTGGGACCACTTCTTTTTTCTTTTTCTTTTTAAATCTTTTTACTAATTATTATTGAAAATCAACAACAGAGAAAAATACATCAAAATAATCAAGACAACATATCCATATGTAGAATAAGAGTTAAACTATCAACCAGGCTGAACAGTATATCAAAAAACAAAGTGTTAGAGCTTTTTTTATGGAAAAAAGAAAGAAAGAAAAAAAGAACCCCTCAACAAACAACAGGAATTCTGCAGATGCTGGAAATTCAAGCAACACACATAAAAGTTGCTGGTGAACGCAGCAGGCCAGGCAGCATCTCTAGGAAGTGTTACAGTCGACGTTTCAGGCCGAGACCCTTCGTCAGGACTAACTGAAGGAAGAGTTAGTAAGAGATTTGAAAGTGGGAGGGGGAGGGGGAGATCCAAAATGATAGGAGAAGACAGGAGGGGGAGGGATGGAGACAAGAGCTGGACAGGTGATTGGCAAAGGGGATATGAGAGGATCATGGGACAGGAGGCTGTACTAACTAAAACAGAAAAAAACCCAAATAACTAAAAAAAAAGAAAAGAACACCCATTTGGAGCACAAGCCCGGAGCTATACGTCATACAAGCTTCCATTAAAAAAAAGGCATCAAACTGCCAACCAAATCCATATACCCAAGCATCAGAAAAGGACCATCTTTATTAACTCAAGTCAAATGATAATAACGGGCAAAAGAACCCCACCTTTTCTCGAAGTCAAATCTAGGATCAAAAGTTTGACTTCTAATTTTTTCCAAACTAAGACATAACATCACCTGAGAGAACCATTGTATCAAAGTGGGAGCAGAGGCATCTTTCCATTTTAATAAAGTAGCCCTTCTAGCCAATAATGTGACAAATGCAATTATACGTATTGATCAGATATAGAAATACTGTGAATATGTTGAGGAATTATACCAAACAAAACTGTCAAACAGGTCAGAGTCTTGTATATATGGAAAATTACTTAAATATTCTTGTAAGAAATGTCTGACCTGAAGATATTGCAAAAAATGTGAATATGAGAGAGAGTATTTAGTTACTAATTTCTCAAAGGACATCAATCAACCTTCTTGAAACAAGTCCATAAAGGAAAAAATTCCTTTATTCCTCCAAAGAGAAAAGGTAGGACCACTAAGTGAAGGTTTAAATAAATAGTTTCGATAAATTAAACTAAGAAGGTTAAATTTTTTAAGATTAAAAAACTTATGAAACTGGTACCAGATTCATAATGATTGATTAATCATAGGATTTATATTTAGAATAGAAATTTTGGCTAATTGTACAGGTAAAGGAGCTCCTAATAACGAAGTTAAATGAAATTGTTTCACAATTTTCAATTCCAAATCAAACCAAGATGGTCGTTCCTTTTTATCAGTCCAATATAACCAAGAACAAGCATAACGTATATTAACCGCCCAATAATACATTCTTAAATTAGGTAAAGTAAGACCTCCATCCTTTTTTAATATTTGTAAATGACATTTTCCAATTCTTGGTCTTTTATTATTCCAAACAAAAGATGAAATAATAGAGTCAACCTGATCAAAAAACTTCTTAGTTAAAAAAATAGGAATATTTTGAAATACTTATAGAAATTTTGGTAAAATCATCATTTTATCTGCATGAATTCGACCTGCTAACGAAAGTGTAAAAAATTGCTTCATAAAATCCACTGAGGGAACTAAATTAGCTCTATAAAGGTCTCCATTATTTTTAGTGACGATAATACCTAAACATTTAAAAGTATCCATAACTTTTAGAGGAATGTCATCATATTCATTTCATCAAGCAGAATCATTTAAAAGTATCCATAACTTTTAGAGGAATGTCATCATATTTTGTTGTACAAGGCCTTGGTGAGACCACACCTGGAGTATTGTGCGCAGTTTTGGCCCCCTAATCTGAGGAAAGACATCCTTGCCATAGAGGGAGTACAAAGAAGGTTCACCAGATTGATTCCTGGGATGGCAGGACTTTCATATGATGAAAGACTGGATGAACTAGGCTTATACTCGTTGGAATTGAGAAGATTGAGGGGGGATCTGATTGAAACGTATAAAATCCTAAAGGGATTGGACAGGCTAGATGCAGGAAGATTGTTCCCGATGTTGGGGAAGACCAGAACGAGGAGTCACAGTTTGAGGATAAAAGGGAAGCCTTTTAGGACCGCGATTAGGAAAAACTTCTTCACACAGAGAGTGGTGGGTCTGTGGAATTCTCTGCCACAGGAAACAGTTGAGGCCAGTTCATTGGCTATATTTAAGAGGGAGTTAGATATGGCCCTTGTGGCTAAAGGGATCAGGGGTATGGAGGGAAGGTTGGTAAAGGGTTCTGAGTTGGATGATCAGCCATGATCATACTGAATGGCGGTGCAGGCTCAAAGGGCCGAATGGCCTACTCCTGCACCTATTTTCTATGTTTCTATGTTAGCCTGACATCGATGGTTGGAAAGATGCTGGAGTCAATTATAAAAGATGAAATTATTACACATCTGGATAGCAGTAACAGGATTGGTCCGAGTCAGCATGGATTTACGAAGGGGAAATCATGCTTGACTAAGTAAATATGAAAATGGACAAGGGAGAGCCAGTGGATATAGTGTACCTGGACTTTCAGAAAGCCTTTGATAAAGTCCCATATAGGAGATTAGTGGGCAAAATTAGGGCACATATATTGGGGGCAGAGTACTGACATGGATTGAAAATTGGCTGGCTGACAGAAAACAAAGAGTAGCGATTAACGGGTCCCTTTCGGAATGGCAGGCGGTGACCAGTGGGGAACTGTAGGGTTCTGTGCTGGGACTGCAGTTGTTTACAATATATATTAATGATTTAGATGAGGGAATTAAAAGTAACATTAGCAAATTTGCCTATGACACAAAGCTGGGTGGCAGTGTGAAATGTGAGGAGGATGTTATGAGAATGCAGGGTGACTTGGACAGGCTGGGCAGATGCAGTTTAATTTGGATAAATGTGAGGTTATCCACTTTGGTGGCAAGAACAGGAAGGCAGATTATTATCTAAATGGAGTCAAGTTAGGAAAAGGGGAAGTATAACAAGATTTAGGTGTTCTTGTACATCAGTCACTAAAAGCAAGCATGCAAGTACAGCAGGCAGTGAAGAAAGCTAATGGCATGCTGGCCTTCATAACAAAGGGAATTGAGTATGGGAGCAAAGAGGTCCTTCTGCAGCTGTACAGGGCCCTGGAGAGACCACTCCTGGGGTACTGTGTGCAGTTTTGGTCTCCAAATTTGAGGAAGGACATACTTGCTATTGAGGGAGTGCAGCATAGGTTCACAAGGTTAATTCCCGAGATGGCGGGACTGTCATATGTCAAAAGATTGGAGCAACTGGGCTTGTATACTCTGGAATTTAGAAAGCTGAGAGGGGATCTTATTGAAACATATAAGATTATTAAGAGATTGGACACGCTGAAGGCAGGAAGCATGTTCCCGCTGATGGGTGAGTCCAGAACCAAAGGCCACAGTTTAAGAATAAGGGGTAGGCCATTTAGAACGGAGTTGAGGAAAAACTTTTTCACCCAGAGAGTGGTGGATATGTGGAATGCTCTGCCCCAGAAGGCTGTGGAGGCCAAGTCTCTGGATGTTTTCAAGAAGGAGATGGATAGAGCTCAAAGATAGCGGAATCAAAGGTTATGGGGATAAGGCAGGAACTGGATACTGATTGTGGACGATCAGCCATGATCACAGTGAATGGCGGTGCTGGCTCAAAGGGCCGAATGACCTACTCCTGCACCTATTGTCTATTGTAAAGTAGGAACTTTTGCAAAAATATGGCTATAAATAAGCTATACTACAATTGTGCTTCTTTCTGACATGGTGTTCACATATGTTCAGAGACATCCACAGACTTCCACTTCAGAAGCTGTTGCAGAAATCTGCAGGAGCGTGCATCTTTGTTTTAAGTTTATGATATGTTCCATTTGACAAAAAAAGTTGAAGAAGAGAAAAGCACACACATATAGGAAAAGTAATGAAATCATCCTGTACATTGCCCACAGATAGTTTTATACAAATATTGGTCAGGATTCTTGACGATGACAACGTGACTGTATCCTTACCAGGCTGCTGATAAACAGTT
Source organism: Mobula birostris (assembly GCF_030028105.1). Classification (NCBI taxonomy): domain Eukaryota; kingdom Metazoa; phylum Chordata; class Chondrichthyes; order Myliobatiformes; family Myliobatidae; genus Mobula; species Mobula birostris. Next base: position 91,263,654 of record NC_092371.1, on the reverse strand, counting down.
CC